>NW_008751780.1:383053-426803 GCF_000715545.1 Opisthorchis viverrini
TGTTTTAATATTCCATATGCTGTACATATTCGCCAATTCGAATACATACGTGCTGGTTGCCACTCTTCGCTGAATTCTGGATTTCTAGTTTGTCGGGTTGTACCGATATACGTACGAAACTTAATTACCACAGAATCTCTGTAGGTGGAGGGTTTTTTTCCACCACCTCCTCAACGTCGTGCGGCAGTGGGAACCAGCGAGCGTCCTTCGCGCAAGCTGGTCATTCTTATTTTGCCACCAATTGCTAATTCTTCTCCAATCTTTTTTTTCAGATGCGACTGTAGAATCCAAATTCTACGAGTCCGTAATTTTGTTGCAATCGGTCTTAATAAAAGTATATGTCCGAACAACAGCTGACAACACAAACATCACGGCAATCAAAGTATGATAGTTAGACGCTGTTTTCGTAGCCCTAAGGCTCTAACTACGCCTCTGTTCTGTCACACTTCAGGCTTGTTACCAGCAAGCGGTAAGTTGGTTACACACTGCTCGCAATTCCAAGTTATCGAAGACGGGCTGTAATCACTTAGCTGCCGAAGGTTGTAAGATTGTAAACTTTCATCACATGCCACCCCAAGGTGATCGTCTGATGTAGTCAATAGGGTCAGTCATAAGTATCCATTCAGCCAGGCACCTATTTTTTAGCCAATCAAGATGTGGATGATGCCCCAAGACGCGTGATCGCAAGCTCATCAGTGAGGCATTTCCTTGGCCTTGTCAGGTTTGAACTCCGTCCGCGAGGCGATCGTGTTACCACTACTCCACCCGTGCACTCTGAGTGCATCCGAGTTTTCACGCCTGAGCTGGCGAACATGCTCAGGCTTGAGTGATATGATTGGTTGCTTCGACTGGTCGAACGACGACCCAGTCACTGGCCCGGGTGACGATCGAATAGCCGCCTATCAGGGTTTCCCGATTGGAGAAGTCTGATGCATCCAGCTAACTGAACGATCGATAGCTATCAGTGGTCTACGTGCGCCGTCAGGACGCGATGGTGAGCTGCCAGCTGGACAGCACCGGCAGAAAGGGAATTCCTCCCTAAAACTGCAATCGCTCCCAAGCAGAATGACTCAAACTGCCTTGTCGGTTGTATTTTACTAATTATTAGGCTATATTCTAGGATGTCAACGATAGATGGATTGGTAAAGAGTCCTACATGTGATAGCCACTCGATCGCGTTTTCTACGCACCGATGGACGACATTGTTGGCTTGCCCGATGTGCCTCAACGAACGAACGAGACAGAATACGAACAGAACGTACAGGCTGCCTTAAAATATTTTGTCGTACGGTCGACCACCGGGTGATCATTGGTGTGAATAATTGCCAATTCCAAGCTAACGGGGATCGTGCGCCGTGCGGGAAAAGCTGGTTGAACTCTATCCATTACAGATCAGTTCACCGCTGATATCATAATCCAAGAAGTGGAAGACCTTCAGAATCGAGCATCAGCTGGATAACAGCGGTGCAATATTAGGTGTACAGTAAAAACCAATTTGCGGGAGAGTAAGCTGCACAAGTTTGGAGAACTGCAGCAGAGATATGTCTGATAATCTGTTCAAGTTTTTTCAAACAAAAAATTGCTTTTTCAGTGTTGCTTAAGAATGAGTGGACTTTCCATCTTCATATCAAAGTTTCTGAGGCTCTGTTTTGGGGTGGGGACCAGTCAAAAACAGTATCGGGCTAAGCAAACCCCGCACGTTAGGGAGCATAATGGTTTGGGCTGAGAGCAATAATGATGGAAATACAGACGCTGATTGAAGCTTTCAGACTCACTATAAAATTCAGTTCTTAAAGACTGTACACAACAGTGGAGGCAAAACATTCGCCATGCTGGAGGCAGAATCAACCATCAGATGAACTGGTCACGAAGGTTCGGTTGGTCCGGTTAACTGACCATCTCTGTGCGATCAACTTTCCACCTAGCCTTCCGAAACAGGGCATCTAGCCTGGGACAGGTTAGGACGACGAATTTCAAGGGATAACCCAATAAACGCAAGAAATGGCAATGGCCGACTGCTACAAAGGGATGTTGCCTCACAAACCAAAATGACGTCCGTTATTTGCAACACCTTTTGGTCGGTTGACGAGCTCTGACAGATCTCGCCATTTCTGCTTCTGCGTTCGCGCTCATTGCTAAATCGATATTTAGCTTGTAAAAGCTAAACGGGACTGTCTGTGTTAGATTTCTGAGAGGATCGGATGCACTGTCCCCCCACCCCAATCGCCTGACACTCGGTTGCGCTGGGGTGCTGTTGTGTCTGAGGCGTGGGAGGGCTGAGTTCAGGAATTGCACTTGTCTAAGGAACACAATCCCGAGAGCAAAGCGATGTTGGCTGTTACTCGTTCAATGATGCCTGACACTCGTTGCGCTGGGGTGCTGTTGTGTCTGAGGCGTGGGAGGGCTGAGTTCAGGAATTGCACTTGTCTAAGGAACACAATCCCGAGAGCAAAGCGATGTTGGCTGTTACTCGTTCAATGATGCTGCTCAGATTGGTGCGAATATACGAGATGTGACGCTATTCATCGGTAAAGTGAGGAAAACGCTGAGTTTGGTGGTTTTTTGGATCTCTAGCGACTAAACACTGGATTTTGCAGATGAATCCAAAGATTCCTGAAATTACATGGAACACAGGGCACAAAATTTTGCACAGAAATGTAGCATTTTTGGTAACTTTGCAGAACTACCGTTGTGTTCGTTTATCATAATTCTGATGGAATTTGCTTAGATCGCCTTTAAGGTGGTCTCTTCCATTCTCTCTATCCTTCATGGCTGTCACTGGGTTTCCGGTGGGTGCTCATGCGTGTAAGTTGTATGGCATTTCTGCGATACCCCGAGGGACTTCGCCTTAATCACGGAAGTTTTTTCTTTTGCGAGAATCCTGGGTTTGGCTTTCGGTGAACACAGCGGTTTTTTGTGACTGCGTCAAAGTGAGTTGGTTACCGCAGGCATTTATGTCATACTCCCCATATCCATTAGGATTTGCGATCTACCAATATATGGATAGTCTCATACCGTATTCTTATGGTTCCGAAGTTGACCAGATAGAGCTTAAGTTTGGTGAAGGCTTGGTGAAGCGTGTTTCAGATCAACCTTGAGTGAGAAAAAGAAGGGTCCCCCTTTTTGAAACAGTCTCTGGGACTGTCGTCTGAATCAAGATATCAGCTGTAAGAACTAAAAACTACTTACCAAAGATCAAGAAAAATCTACCAGTGGCACCCGAGGTGAATCATAAAGTGAATCACCCTGAGGTGGAAGATTAAGGAACAAAAAGCGATCGGAGCTAATTTGAAACTCCTCCAATCCATCAATTCCAGATTTTGTCAACCACACTAGCCGACAAGAGCTGTTAATTGACACTCAACACTGATCTAGTGTGATAATCTGAAGAGGACCTACCGATTGGTTCCCCGTCTGTCCCATAACCTGGTCAATTTGGTGACCTGTTCACTTGGCCTGACGAAGCTTTTGTTTCAAAAGTGAAACGTTTGGCAGAATGAAAACTACCGATTGTTTACCAAGCTCTTCTGAAACGATACTTACCAACCAGCTTGAACACTTGTTGTTTGACGTAGTGTAAGTTACCCTCATTTTTTTTCATGTAGTCGCCAGATACGTTATAACATCGACAGGGCGTGAGATTATTTGCTTATCGTTGAAAAGTTCCAAATGATACCAACCACGTGTCGTACTATCTGTCGACGCTGTCGAGCTGCGGAAATCAGTCGTTCCACATCGCTGCACACTTGCGTTCATATTTGATTTGCTCGCCGATTACATAAAATGTGAAGTTGTCTTACGTTCATACTTTTTCAGGGAAACAAGATTATGACAAGACTCTTGTCATGTGATCATGGAGGATCAATCTGTCTTGGGTATGGCAGCCGTGTGTCTCATTCATAAATTTACTGTCATATAATTTTTACTGAAACTTCTTGCTGATGCTCTGATTGTGTTCTTAATCTGAGTGGACTGAAGAGTGTAGGCTACCTTGTAATGGTTTAGCAACGCAATACAACAAATAGGTTTAGCCCTAGCTACATCGAAACAAGGCTATTTTCAATATACTATAGACAGTAAAATGTTTTTAACCCTTCTTCCGTCTTCGTTAAAGAAATTTACCACTTTACTCCGGGTATCCCTACGTCAGACATAGTTGGGGCTACAGACGTTCTGAACAGTTGTGTTTGCTAACCTCGAAAAGTTGTCCATCTAAACGAACGGATGCCAGCAAGACTCTATAGAACTATGTAGCCCAAATAAACGTAACGATTTTAAAAGACTCAACATCCAAACCACCATAGTCTTCTGGGAACTAATTTCGGTCTGCACCCAATCATCAGTCGCGCTAGCCTATGAATAGGTAGGAGATAGGTAGGTGGTATACAGGGCCACCTTACCGTTGAACCACGTCTGCAGTCCCAGATGTCACGTAGCCATTTGTGTAGGTGGTTGGGGATCCAGGACATCTAAACCACTTGAAAACACAAGAGACAGGAAGTGAATCAGTGCTCAGCCTTCGACAGCGGTTGCTGGGCCGCCATAATGCTTTATGACCACCCAGTCTACATATTCGACCAGTGCTTTCAAGCAGCGCACCTTCTACCAACATCCGCAAGTTTGTCCAAGCTGATAATAATTCGTATGACGCTGCGCGATACTTCAACCCGATTGGCTAAGCAGGTCCGACGTTGGTGTGACTGGCGAGCGGTCTGGACCAGCAGTTCATTCGATACATCCCATGCTTTGCTTTTCCCTACCTTACTTCACCTTACATGGAAGTCATAATCTATTAGTAACGCATACCATTGGCTTCATAACTTCCTTTTTCTTTTACCCCCGGTCTTATTCCCTCCAGTTCATACTGGCTAAAGTGTGGTCGTGTTGGCCCACAAACTACTTCACGCAAAAATGGCACGCTATTAATTAGCTTGCTGGAACTTCAATAACTTGATGTGGGAGACAAATCCCGTAACAGGTATCAGCCTCTGAGTGCCTCACATCTCAGTATAGAACTAACGGTCTCCTGTAACAACTGACTAGCTGTATGACCTATGATTTGTACTCACAGGGCTGAAGGTATAACCAATCACGCGTTCTCCAAGCTTCTCATGGTGATTTCCATTTCCGTACGACCAATTTCTGGGAAATACAGAATGCTCTTAAACAAGGATATTCATGACTGCCCACTTTGATCGATTGATTTAGCTAATGGGCTTAGAAGCAGACTGGTGATGTTCGGAAATCGAAACGTAACAAAATAATCAGCAAACATTTCTAACAATTGGCTTGATAATTGTAAGCCGCAGATAGAACTTTCGAGTACCACTGCCGATTTACAGGTTGTTCAGTTACATATAATCTTTACAGAAATTCCCTAACCAGTTATCTTGACATCAATCAAGCTTAGTGTGCAATTATGTTTAAATTAACTATACACGCTATAGATAGGTAAACCACAAAACACACACATAACTGACAAGATGTGACGTTAATGAATGACAACGGGGCCTCATTGGGCACAGCGCATTTCTGTTGAGAGCCTGAGGAGCAGAATAAGTTTTGTAGGTATCAGTCAGGCAAACGGCACCGTGTGATCCCGACCTTCGGCGTTGCTGCGTTTTGTCAAAATACTATTCTATGCACTTAAGATGATTGATGGAATTGGTTAACCTGTTTCCAAATATCTACATGAATTTCTCACCTTATTTCTCACATCACAGTCATCTAAGTCAAACCTATAAGTACTATTGGGTTTAAAGTCATGAGATTTGCACCATTGCTACAGTGCGTGTCCACCAGTGAGGCAATCGTCTGCCGAGGAAATGTGGGGCAATACAATTCAAGGGCGCACGCACGCATGACGCTTTCTGCTGATAAATAGCTTCATGTCATGTACCCAAAGTCTAGTCAACCGTGAGGCGATCGCGCACAGGAAGCCCGAGCACTTCGATCTGCTCTCTGATCATCCAATCAGCAACTCGTACATTGCAAGGGCATGTTCACCCACAATGCACATGACACAGGCATGGCTGAACGTCTGGGGTTTGTGTGTTCCTTAGGCGAGTGCAAATCCTGAACTCAGCCCTCCCATGCCTCAGACACAACAGCACCCCAGCGCAACCGAGAGTAAGGCGACTAGGGGGATACAGTGCATCCGATCCTCTTAGGAATCTAACACAGACAGACCGGTTCGGCCTCTACAAGCGAAATGTCGATTTAGCAATGAGCGCACACGCACAAGCAGAAATGGCGAGACCTATCAGAGCTCGCCAACCGACACACCGATAGCTATTGATGACCATCACTTACACATCCAGGACGCGACAGAAAATTATCAGACTTGACACCGCCACAAAGGAAAGTTCTTTCTGGAACTGCAAGCGACTGCGAGCAGCATGAGTCAAACAACCCTGCCGATTGCAGATCCAGGGCAAGTTGTTGGCAGGACGCCAACACACTTGGATCTACCCCTGAACAGTTCTGATGCTTTTAGCTTACTTTGAAGTATAATTAAGAGCCGTTGGTGGAAACGGCCAACGACGAATTGCCACCAAAACGCAACAATTTAATGGTTCATTTCATCGAATCATAAAAGGGTTGTCGTAATCCAATTAGCTGGATGAAGAGAAGTGTGGGAAATCTGTCTTGAGCTTCTGTGCAAACTTCCACAGTGGGACTAGTCTCTGAGGTTGGCCCAAAAGGAAACACGAAGCATTGATTGGCTGACGTCACTCAATCCTATGGCATGGACTTTCACTTCCAGATCGCCAGTACCTTTGTTCATTGCTGTCAGGTGGATTGAATAAAAAACGAAGTCGCTGCGTATAGGTGCCAAGATAGGCAGGTTCCAGTATATGTACCCAGGTTCTTTCTATGGGAGAAATGGGTGGGGAGGCGTAATTAGAATTTCTAGGTAATTATTGGTCGCACCAAAATGAGCCTTCTCAGCATGTTCGCCTTTCACAGTAAACCGACTCTAGTGGATATAATTGAACAACGTTTGCAACCAGAGTGGCAGCCAGTTGGTGAGTCTGAATCTCGCTCAGCATCTGTAATGTGCTTTCATGTGCCCTAATCTAAGCTTATAGGGAAAACAGGTGGTGAGGTTTTTTGTTCATTCCTTATGGGATCTGGGACCGTGTTGCTTAGTTTTGGTGATCTGTGGACCTTTCTTTCGCGTGAAGTTTTGTGAAATGATGCTAGGGAAATTGAGAAGATGACAGCCATGCTTGGAGGAAACTGATGGCGTTGGGTGGCGAATAGGTTGACCTCAAGATAACGCATCATGATTAAAATAATTACAGCTGGCAAAGCAGTTTATGGCTATGAAGCAAGGATTGAAGACTCAACTACGCTTTGAGATATGTTCCTCTGACCTTGGTATAAGGTAATTATTCTTTTTCAAATGCTAGGAAATAAGAGAGGCAAAGATTAGTTCATTGGGGAAGAAGACAATTCGAATTAGTTCAACCAGATTTTTCGGATGCTGTAAAATGAAAATAACTGGATTGTGATGCGACTAAGTGAAGTTAATAGGCAGGCTAACGTCGAGTTATCCCACATCAGTGAGCCTCAGAGGAACGTGGACAACAAACAAAGCACGGAATCCCGTTTGACTGAGTCCAGTGCTACTCCTACCTCAGATTTTCGTCCAGAAGAAACATGTGATGTTCCATGTGCAACACATTCAGTTGAGTAATATTATGAACGAGCGATGTTGCGGAAATTTGTCGAGTATCCTGTTCACACATTTTTATCAGTAAATGAGTACTACTGCTACTAACGCGGTGTATACGAAATGAAACAAGAAAGAAGTGGGTCCGGTGCTCACTCTCAGTCTCACATGACTTATTCCCTGAATTGTCTTATTTCCACGTACATGATTCTTTATCGACTAACGTCTAGCTTCGTTCGCCGTTCTGTCCTTCATCGCGCCTTGAAGTTCTTCGGATCGCAAATACCGTGCATGGGTTTTCAGTGCACTTAACATACATCTTGCCAGTCATTGTTTGGGGTTCGATCAATGCAGCGAAATCCTACCCATGAATATTCTCACACCTGACCACTGCTCCTCGAACCTCGGTTGGTTCACACACCTCAGAGCGATTGCCGTTGATGCAGCACTGTTATCGTGCCTGAATGGGGCCAGCCTCCACCAAACTATTAATCAGAGATTGGATTCGACTAACGTCGATTTAACTCAATTACTTCACATGTAGGCAGAAACCTCGAATTACGCGCAAAATTCTGCTTGATGAGCGGTTTTTTAAAATGATGTACGGGGTGAGGGTTGGGTAGTAATAGACCTGAGCAAGCGACTCTGGTTTTTATGGTGTGCAGCTCCAGCTGTGGTTTCTTTTTTCCGCTCTCGGTAGGCTAGATGGTTAAAATGATCCTACCGAGAAAACTCAAATTGGGAATGGTAGTTCTCTGTTACCACTCAAAATGTGTTGGGCAGCCAGTTCCTCCGATGCCCGATTTTGGCCTGAGGATGTCCAATGATTTGAATATAATGCGTAGGGATCTATCTGACTGGCACCATACTTCCTTCAAATTACTCTGTTTCTAACGGAGTAATGCGCAGTTCCATGAGGATGTTCGTTTTACCCGTTTCACAGCCCTAATAAAATCCAACTAGTCGTCACTTGTTCAACAGGCCAGGTCGACACTTTCGCCGGTGGTTATAGATGTCCTGAGTGGTAAGGACCATGCCAAATTTTTCGGATACAAACTGCCGCACTTCAGACGACGGCGTTTCATGCTTTATCAAAGCACTTTACGGGCCTAACTTCCCTTCTGCTAACCACTGGTTTACATGAAGTCGGTCCTACAAAAACCTTGTCATTATGTTCAAGGTGGTGAGAGGTGACTTATTCATGGTTTCCGTATATGGATAACTGGTGTTCCGCCTTCTGTTTGTCATTAGCAAATGCGCTCAGTTTACTAGCTTCTTCTGATTTCTCTACTTTCGTTTGCTTCCTGGGATGCACCCACTCGCAGTGAATAACATCGTTGGTGCTTTTTTAGCTGCTGCCCGCACAAATACCACTGGATTATCCATCACCTATTTGTTTAACGCATTCTCAAATGACGTGGACGGTGAAGACTGGACAGCCGCCAATGTCACAACCAACCGATCAGTAGTCAAAACTGGCTGAGTCATGGCGCTCAGTATTCGCATAATGGAACCGAATTTTCGAACTGATGGACTAAAACAGACATTGATTTCTCTACTTTCGTTTGCTTCCTGGGATGCACCCACTCGCAGTGAATAACATCGTTGGTGCTTTTTTAGCTGCTGCCCGCACAAATACCACTGGATTATCCATCACCTATTTGTTTAACGCATTCTCAAATGACGTGGACGGTGAAGACTGGACAGCCGCCAATGTCACAACCAACCGATCAGTAGTCAAAACTGGCTGAGTCATGGCGCTCAGTATTCGCATAATGGAACCGAATTTTCGAACTGATGGACTAAAACAGACATGCAAGTGGGTTTAGATTACCAGTCCAAACTTTTGAACCCCATCTGAGCATCTGGGGTCCCAGCGATGCTAGGAAAGTATTCCACCGGACTTTTTCCGTCAGCCTGATTGCTTCAGTGGACAATGAAATTTGGTGAGCTGCGAAAATATGAACATATATTAGGGTGGTTTTTCGCTCGAGCACGTACGTAACAAAATGCGACCTTTTGTAGTGAAAAGGTTTTTCACCTCAGAGCACTTTGCGGCCAAGTAGCCCCTTGAGTGATAGCAGTGCAACCGTAAAATTGAATGGAATATGAAGAAATACGAAACTAAAACGAATTCCAACAGAATAAGATAAATCATAGCGTTTCTGGTTTGACTATACATACAACAAAACGCAGTATTTAGCGCAAAGCTTTCCATTCGGCATACAGCAGTTTTGGAGAAAACTGCGTGCGCCGGATAAGGATCGCGGCTATCGATCGTTCGGCTTGCGAACTCGGGTTTTTCCATTTCTCGCTTGCCTGTGTACGCACACACCACGTCAGCATCCCGCTTGCTGAATTCCATGCGGATGTTTAGAAATCGGACTCACTGTACGCTCGCAACCGTCTGACTCACTTGTACCGGTGTGCAGTCGTGCCCAAGGTGTGAGAGGGCTGAGTTCAGGATCTGCACTTGCCTGTCAAGCCCGCAAACCCGAGGAAGGAGCGACCTCAGTTACCAACCTGGCAACGATGCGTGCGTCACACTCAGGGAGTAGGTGAACAGGCCCGTGTGGAGTGGGAGGTACGGTGTGGATGGTCGGAAAACTGATTTAGGTGCTCGGATCTTGTGGATGCGGCGGAATCATAGCGGCCTAACCACTATTGAGGTGGCGGGACGGTATGGTGGACGCAACGGGCAAGGTAGGTATTTAGTGAAGGCACTGAATAAAATATGCGTTCTGTTCACTTATTTATTTACCAGATAGTCGCAGTCTTCCATAGCTCCTTTCGTCTGCTCTGGGGGATATAAATGCCGAAGTTGATGTTAAGTTTAGTAGTGTTCTTTCAGTTTTTCAAACACCAAGCTATCCTCCTGTGTGAGTCGTTTCAAATTTCTGTCACTCTACTTTAATCATCTTATTGTATGAGTCCTCCACGTCCATGTCGACGCAAAGTTTTGATAATCTTTACAATCTATGGTGTTTGGGATGGTTTTCTGGCATACGTCCAAAGAAGTCACAGAGCTCTGAGCGGGTCCTGGGTGAGAGCCTAGGATAGGAGCCCTCTAAGCGACCGCCAGACGGTTGTTAATGGGCGGGGTAATCCCTTGTAGTGGAAATCACAACTGCTCAACTGTAGTGAATTTCATCTGATTCACTTATATTCACCACCCTCCAACTGTCTGATCAAACAAAACCGATTGCTTACAGAAGAAAGCGAATTGCTTTTTCGTAAGAATCTATATCTTTATGCATGTAAACGAGATCCGCTGGTCACGTTCAAGCTGAGGCTGTGAGCATCAGTTACAATCGGCCTGAGAAAACGAACAAAAAACAGCCTTCAGGTAAATAAAGTAACAAGTCTGATGTATAAACTTAGCGTACTCCCATACTCCCGCTACGCTGTCATCATCACAAAAGAAAGCCTATTTGATGAACTTTACTGGTGGGACACTTATCACAGGCAAGTCAATTGTGGACTTTGAGCTTCAAACGGTGTTCAATAGTACAGTGACTTGTTCCAACCTGAACGCCTGAAGCTGTCCAAATCGTTGATTGACTGAATCCTTCAACTCACTCGCAACAGTCCATCGATCTATCGCGGCCTCATTTAGCCTAGCACGAACAGGTGGTGTTGTTTCGATCTGACCCCTTCCCGACAAGTTATTTGACGAGCTGATCCAGACACTAACGCATAGGATGCGGTTGAACTGTCACACCCGTTTTTTCACCCGATTGCTCTTATCGCAAGTGATTAGCATGAAATAGAGAAATCTGTTATCAGTAGGACCAAGCTTGGAACCGGTCCAGATATCAACATCTCGAAAAGTCTGGTCAACGGTCTGTGTCCTGAGTGCACGGCAAAGTTTCTCTGACACGAAGATTTCTTCAGGCTAAGGCAGTAGAATACCAAGTGAAGAAACTATCAACAAGATCTTTTATGAACACGTAGTGTCTGCTCAGAGACCTTGTTGGTTCATACCAGTGGTCATATCTTACGACCGATAAGAAAGAGTGCGTTATTTTCATAATTTCAGATAAGACGCAAAACACCTCCTACTATACTGGTCTCCACTCAGTAACAACCTTTCGGCTGGTTAAGTGAGGTTATTCTGCCGCCGGAATGAGGCACTAAAACCTCTGGCCGGCCAATAGGGTTAATTTACGGAATCTGCTATTTCTTTTGGTATTTTTGACCTATGCACGGATCTTCCTAACCTAATTTCCATTCAGCTCCAATGTGCATTGGCCGACCAAGCATGACAAACATATTTGTGGCACATATAAAAAGGTGGCTTGGACAACCATTCAAAAACAGCGAGGGACTGACATTTAAACAATATTTCGTAGGACTCGAACCGTGAGTTCTCACCGGTGCATTACTGATAACTGATACTCAAAATCAACAAGAATGTCTAGATAATATCCCTCAAGCGATAAGTGTGAAGGATAGAAGATTCTGGAAGCTAACCATGACATGTGCTCTGGTAAATGTGAAGCGATCTCATGATGGTAATGTGAATGAGGTACAAGGAAGAGAGCCGCGTTTGAAACACTGACCAAATCCACTCAATTTTTGTCGTTAGGAAGGGAAGCCCATCCAAAGGTTGATGGGCAGTAGACGTTGAGTGACTTTGTGTGATAGATAGAACATTCCACAAAATATTTCTATTTTACCTGTCACTTGTTTGTTGTGTCCTCTTTATTGGCAAACTCACTGCTAGATGTTCAAAATCCTCGCTCGTTAAAAAGATCGCTTCACGAATAGTTCAGCCAGCAAGAGGGAAATGACTTTAGGAAGGGTCCACAGTCGAAACTACCTAACATCATCGGTCTGCTTCCGCTTCTTATCATCAATACACCGAAAATGTTTCGTTCACCTCTAATACTGATGCTTGTCACCTATCAGATTAATACGTTAATCTGACGATTCATTTTCACAGAACTCTTGTACAACGCATTCAGAATACATTATTCCTTTTCCCTTGTTGGATCAAAGTCAAATTCATCAGCTGATTGGTCCTCCACTAAAGCACACAAGTTAGGCCACCTGTTTTTCTGTTTTGATCGGATTGGATTGGTGGGACTGATCAGTGACCGTCCGGCAATGCGGGACAAAATGTTTAGGTGCACAAAGATTAGGTTGTGCAATGGGTGACAACCATCCCGAGCTACCCTTACCATTACCGTGCACATGACATTTCATCTTAATGACAGTGAGAAAGATGTGGATATTTTGAACATGCGCAATGTTACCTTCAGACAGTTTTTACGTAAGTCCCTATCTTAGACATCTTAGGAAATGTGACGCAGCTGAAAATTACAAGATATATACAGTGCTGAGTAGACTGAACGAACCGGTCTTACGTTGCACAATGAATGTCCAATTCCCGTTCAACGGACGATTTCACAGATCGATGGACAGGGCACCCACAGACTTCCATTTGACTCGATGCTTGCAGATTTAAAATTCAATACTGAACACTATAATAGCGTGCCTCGACTATTATGACAGATATCCTGATGATAATTCTACAGTATGTGATGCTTCCACCACCTCTCTCTAGTCTGTACGCTTTTAACGAGGCAAATCCAGACGCATTCTTTACACATGAAATAGAACAGGAAGATCAACTGCTTTGTAATTTACTACTCATAAGGTTGCTGAAAGTCCATCGACAGCCCACGACCGGTTTCGCCCATTTTGGGGCTCATAAGGTAGGCTCAGTCCCCGGGTTTCCGTCAACCTTATGTTTTACTTGAAACCAAAATGCACGAAATTAGAGAATATACACTCATTTGCAAACTAATTTGGTTTTTTCGAGAGACTCACCTAGAACCCAGCTGAATCTCTTGTTTGTGATGTTCTCAGGCTGGGTTCCAGGTGAATCTCTCGAAAAACCCAAATTAGTTTGCAAATGAGTATATATTCGCTAATTTCGTGCAATTTGGTTTCAAGTAAAACATAAGGTTGTCGGAAACCCGGGGACTGCGCCTACCTGATGGGCCCGAAGAAGGTCGAAACCGGTGGTGGGCTGTGGATGGATTTTCAGCAACCTTATGAGTAGTACATTACAATAGAAATATATACAAAACCAAATTAGTTTGCAAATGAGTGTATATTCGCTAAGATCAACTGCTCTTTCTTGACCAGGGTGAAACCAGGTATCGCAAACTGACATGAGCGGATCAGCACACAAATTCGCGGGTTGCTTCTCCCTAGACCCAAGCAGAGTCTCGCTCATTGACTGTATGATAGCAGATCAGTGGAGTTTTGCTCAGCGAGCACTTTGATTGAGGAATCGGATCATCTAAGGAATGTCTCCACAAAATGGCTTTGCAGTGGGATTTCCGGCGAAAAACCACAAAGTGAGACTACCAACGTAAACTACGTGAGAGATCAAACCTAACCATTGGTCTTCCTTACAAACACGATGTGAGTACTGAAGAGCTGATATGACTACAAAAGACATTCGCCATGCCACTTCGTGTTTCACATGTGAGCATGATTTCCAACAGCAATAATCAACCAAGAGCTAAATGTATTGGATCACAACTCCTATCCCAGCCCCTGTCTTTTCGTTTTGCACGATGTGACATATCAGATAGGCAGTAGCCTGAGAGGGCATCTCCTGAAAACAAAGGAGAATGACTACAACCATGTTCATGGAGGTACCACAGAATTTTCCAAAAGGTTAAGCCATATCACTTTCTGACCCACTCTACCAAACAAACCCCTCAGCCGACATCTGACGCCGATTCGGCTTGATTTAGCTGCTTGGTTTTCCCTCCTGAAATCTACACCAAATTCGTAATCTAGTCATTTTACCTGACAAATCCTTTCTGTCAAAAGTGAAACGTTGCCAAGCGATAAATCTGACTGATTTCCAAACTTTTTTTCGTGATGCGGAGAGGAGCGCCGAGCTAAGGGTGCTCGATTCAGATTGGTCCATTTTCTGACCAAGCAGCGTTTGCCTTATTTTGGTCTGTACTCGGTTCACGACACATCCGTTCAATCGATGTAGTGTTCGGTTATTTCGAATGGCTCGCCATTGGGTACTAAAGATAAACTGTCCCGTCAGACCACTTCGGTGTGTATATGAATTTGTCTGTTCTTGTGGAGGCAGCTCCATCTGCCGAACGGCGAGTGTCAAAGCACATGTCCGAGCACAGGTCGTCTTTTCGAAGGCTGGACGATTACACTGCCTAAACAGATCCGTTTTATCCTCTCCTGTCGACCATAGACAAATGGTTATCTTTTCTTTAGACCAGTTGATGAGTCGTAATTCCAGATGCCAAAGTTCAGAAGGAAGCTTCGTGCCACAGCAACCGTGGTTATAATCCACATTCATAAGCTTGGACTTCACGTACAGAATCATGAAGTTTCAAGTTGGGTCCTAAATGACACATATCAAACTAAAGTGTGGTCTGTGAGACTTAGCCACTACGGGCGGACGATTTGGGATATATTCAGGTCTTTGACCACTGATATATCAGAACTATAGGTAAAATAGGCTAGGACGAGCGAAATCGGAACGAAGTGATTAGAAAACGGGTCCTTCGTGAAGTACTCAAAGAACCATGAAGCACTACAAACGAAGATGGCTCGGTCATGCGCTACGTATACTGAGTTACTGCATGGCGAGAAAAGCGTTGATTTTCGTGCCTAGTTCCAGATGGCTGAAACTTGGAGGTGGATAGAATTCGATATGGCAGAAGAGAATAATGCTACGAAAAGTTTGAGTGCTTTTCATCCTTTAGGATTGGGTCCACATAAGTCTCTGTGCTTGGCTGGGGACAGTGAACTATATAGCGTCAGTAGCGCCCAGACTATCAGCTTCCGTCCAGACTGTCCGAATGTGTTGGAGGTGTGTATCTCGGTAGGATAGCCTTAGGTCACCATCCTTGTCCCATTTTTTCCCGTAATATAGTTTTACTCAAATGAACTGACATGGTTGTACGACGGTGAAGTATCAGTGTTATCATATGGTGTTGCCGTCACTGATATTGATGAAGTTCCATATGGCTGGACAATCATTTAGCAACCTCACATGACCTCTCGAACTCCGTGGTTCCATCGGTTTTAACCAGATTGAAGTTCACTCGCAGTTTTATTTGATTCTGATCGCTCTTCTGGGCTAGTAGAAGAGGGGTCAAACATGTCACCTTTGCTCGAATGACCTTGCTAGATCATGGAAACAATTCAGACCACTGTTTTACAAGTTCTTGTCAACGTACAACACAATCAAATTGAATCTATTCGTCTTCGAGTTTACGAGTCGGGATGAATACGTGAACGGTATTCACCAGTTAGCAACCAAGTACCCTTCAACAAATATTCTGCATTTCAGCTGTGTTTAATGTTGGTGGAAAATTCAGACATGTCACCAATTGCGACCGTAAGATCCGGCGGCTAAGGATCTCACAGGACGATTGTGTTAACAGATTAGATGTAGTTCGTAGCCAGTAGACAATATGAGCAGACAGACTCAAGTATTGTGCAGTGATCGATTGCTTCTCGTGCTTCACCTTCATATGCATCGATCAAGAAGGCTAGGCGATTTGCGGGATCCGTAACGTATTGGGCGACTCCACTGGTGAAACCCCTCAGAAACTTCCAGTAATTCAGAGGGTTACCGTCGAACTTTGGTACCCTTCTCTGAGGCATACCCATACAGAGGTTGAGCAGTTCCGGAAGATGTTGATACGATATGGACGTCGTCTGTGAATTCTTTGGAGGCGTCATATGGTAGTTGGGGGTGATGGCCCCATCCTGGTCAACTGGATAAGATGGAGGTCTAACAGAGTCTTGGGGTCTTCTGTCTGTAGCGGTAGCAGAACACTGAAGGTTATCCATTTCGCGACGGACTTTGGCCATCTCAATTTCCAGCCATGCAGCTCTGTCTCTCAGATCTATAGGGAGCTCTCGCTTGGGCGACGGGGGGAAGTAATCGAGTGGAGGAAGGTCGGCGGAATGTTCGTCAGACATGGCGAAACGTCGGTTGAGTTTGCATTGTTGATTAACTGTGCAATGTTGATTAACTCAGCGACTGTTGATTAACTGCGATACTGTTAATTAACTGCGGTAATTGTTGATTAACTTTGTAAGATCCGGACGGTTAAGGATCTCACAGGACGATTGCGACTATTAGATTATACGCAGTTCGTAGCCAGTAGTCAATAGGAGCAGACAGACGTGGGGCAGCAGATGGTATATTGAGAACTGACAGGAACTGGTTCTATAGACAACAGGTTAGTAAGCATTGTGAATTAAGCAAAAGTACAGTCAATAATGGCGCAATCGGCAGGAGCAGAAAATAGTCAGTGTAGCAGCGGGGACTTCCAGAAACAACAGCAAGTAAGCCCCAAAGTATGTACAAACGTACATAAACGGACAGTCTGTCAGCATGAGTTGGCCGTATGGAGATAGAGGCGCGAGGCGGAGGCTCGTGTCACATAACAAATCAGACTGCGCGGTTTGGTCTCACCAAAGGCTATCTGGCAGGTGCGGTATATAAAAGACAAAAAAAAAACAGACCCTTCTAGGTGTCACTTTGGTGCAGTGGACAGCGCTTTCGCCCACCGTTCGGGAAGTTCTGGGTTCGGTACCCAGTCGGTTCGTTTTTCCGTCAGAGTGGACGCTCAGAAAAAGGTACAACAGAGATGATCTTGTAGTCAATGACGGACGAGCAACAAATAGTGACATCAGTTACCGAAGAATAAGTAGACCTTAAGTTGGAGCGAAAAAGGGGAAAAACGAATAGCAACGAAACAAAACGGCGTTATAATAAACGGGCGTAAGTCACTTTATTCGTTACCGCTGTTTACCGTTGATTCACAGGGGGAATCAACAGCGGCGTACCTCATGTTGGATATCAATTTCACTTGTTCCATGTGGACACCTGGCTTTCCGTATGTTGTCGGACCGAAACTGCATTCAACAGGTGCTTTTTCTTACGCCATTGTTCTCTGCGGCTCATTCGTTTCAACCGCAATAATTTGGCTTCGAACGGCCAATAGTACTCACCTTCAGTTGATGTTGTACGCGACTGACTAACCCTCTGTATTTACTCATGAATTATATCAGCTGCCACCTCCGCTGCTTAGCTATCTACCCCACCTCCCCAAATCAGCGTCGAGCGAAAATGGGGCAGCTATAACCATTGTACGGCAAGTTCGCAATTTCGACAACTGAGGATGAGGTGTGGGAATTGTAGTAGTTCGCAAATCCGATGACAGGAACATCGGATTTGAACATCTTATCCAACCACGTTATACCGTGACTTTAAAATCTCCAAATAGAGGAGAACTATCTGAACGAATTTATCAAGTCTTGTGTTTGGACTGTAGGAGAAAGTTGAACACAGTGCGCATATTCCTATGTTAGGCCCGGGTGACATCGAATAAGTCATAGTTTTATGAAGTTTTCGCGCCGAGCCAGAGAATGTGCGTGTTTAAAATGCAGCATACAATATCGCTTTAGTGCTAACGAAACTCTGTGCTGCAGGATCGGAGCGACATAAAGTCAAAATAACAGGTTTCTCAGAAGCAGCATAGAAAAAATATTGGTCGGATGTCCGCATTGCAACTGCTGTCAAAACAACACTAGTATCAACTGCTACTACTCATCATGGTAACGAATAAGATCACCCGAAAAGTTCTGGCAGATTCCTCTTTAAACGGAAACAGGGATAAATAACTCTTGCACCGCGTTTTCTTATATTTCGGTACCGATCTAACCAGTCAAATTACAGCTAAGTCTGTTCCTGAGTTGATCGTGAACCATAAAACGTTGTGTTATCTTCACATCACAATTAAACTACCGCAATCTGTAGCGATGACTGAAAGCACTGTCCTCTGAGCAGGTCCTGAAAGCCTGTAAAATTGCCATTGAGGAACAATATACCAAAATACACGCGCTTGCACCTGAGATTTCAGGGGGCTACTATGTCTGACATCGCCAAATACGTCACACTACTGAATGAGTATGCGGTGGGCACACCCGTTCAGCAGATGCACACTGCTCTGGATGTGCTAAAATTCGATTCAATTCCAGGGTTCCGAAAAGATTGTTTCCGGTGTTTCTTAATACACATCTTTATGTCACAACTGTCCCCTCGTAGGAAGAAAAGCTTCGAAACTGATGCCCCCTTACCAGAAACCACATCGGATCAGTGGTCAAATGCCTTTGGAAGGGACCACACTCTCAGAGGTAATCTGTATTTTGATAACATTCATGGCAGAAAAAACGTGTCCAGTCGAATTGTATGCTGAGTAACCGAACCTTAGTATAGTATTGATGTGTAGTGCGATATAGTCGCATTATGGTAGTTAAACAGCCATTCGTACCCGGAAAACTGGAAGAATGAGTGTTTCGTGAGGGTGGTCCAGACCACCTTCCGTTATGGTTCAATATCTCGAAGTTAACTTTGCTAGGTTTCAGTAATAAAAATCACGTCCGCGGGTTAACATAATCAAGTTCCCGAAATTTGAATACCGTTCGAGACTGTTGCACTACACAACTTGATTTCCAGCAGAGCAGTCTGACTAGAGTATCTGCGGGTATTTCAGTCTGTTTTTTTATCTCTACCTCTCCATCTCTCTACCCAATGCTCGTAATTCACTCTGCCCCGAAAGTTCAGTAGCGTTTCCAATGCCCTGACGACCGACCTAGCTGCTTGGTTTTGGATAAAATCCCCTGATGATTAAGGCTCACATTGTGTAGTCGTGGAAGTGAAATGTGGGGCTCCAGATGACCGCATGACATTGAGGGCTTGTGTAATAGATAGATAACAGCATAGATAACAGTGAGAGTTCATGTCGAATTGCAACAAAGGTAATGTGCGCGTCAATTGACGTATAACCCCTTATTCATAAGTTTTCGAATATCTCACTGCATTATTGATCCACCTCCTCGGTACTACTGTGAAACAGTGGTGTATTCTGAGCAGCGACGGCCTGATCCACCGCATAGGACTACTGATTCCCCTAAGTTTCGTTGTTAGCGTCCCAGGTGATGTTCAAAGGACCGTCTGACTGTCGCATGTTCCATGCCACACCAACGGATGATGATCACTTGGTGCTGTATCGTGGGTGGCCGTCTATTGGGTACGCCAGAACTGGGCCGGCCAGACTACCCGGTAAGGAAAAGGTAGTAACCGGGACACGGCTGTACTGTCAGCACAAACACACGGAGTTTCTGCGTAAATACGTGGAATGGCCAAATGACCAATTGTGTCCGTTCGCTTGTTCGTCTTGTCCAGCCAATGGCGACGTTCCTGTCGCAATCAACTTCATCACTCCGTTGGTCGCATGCTGCCAAGCCGTGCTTGGTAAGCTCAACCGCCGCACCTGATGTCTGGAGAGGTGCTTGTGGCCTTGGGGACGCGTCACTCTCTGCGCATGTACTTTTCATGTCTGGACGCATCCTGATACCCAGAGGACGATTGATTAGTGGGGCCTAGCTCAGAAACACCAGGTGACATCACAAATTTACCGGGATTATACGCCTCCAGTTTTCAGTGCACTTTGATATGTCTGTCTGACTTGCTCACAATGCCGTTCCAAAGCGCGACATAGAGCTTGCCTTAGGTTTATTCGGGAAATTTGAAGAGCCTGTACAGAATTAGGTCACAGTGTAAATGAGTCAGCGCACCCGAAAAAGCGGCCACAGCCAGGAAAACGCCTCGCCAGACCGGAGAAGAGCTAATTGAGAAACCAGGCTCCCAATGGTGCTGAACAGCAGACATACGACTGCAGATTCGGCGGATTTGGAGTCAAAAGAAATCCTTTATAACAGCGAGCCCTGAGAGCGACTCAACTCAGCACCTTTCCAAACGCCCTTCGTATCTCGTAGGTTTAACCTGGAACTTGGACAAACGCGAGCGAACGGCACAAGGCGTTGGGGACAATACCCGAAGCTAAACCCTAGTAATCTTCAAACAATTCTTCATGGACGAGCAAATGGAACTGCAATATAGTGGAGGAGCGTAAACAGCTCCCGTCCTGTGATGCTGATCCTATGATTCAGAAGGAAAACGGCGGCTAGAGAGTTACACAACTAAAAAAGCGTAAAAACGCGCGTAAAAGCTGATCACAGCAGTCAGGGTTTTGCAGAACCATTTCTCCTCAGACGGATGGATAAAATGGCAGACGGACATATTGACGATTCGGTTACGGTTCTCTGCGAACATCGCGAAAGTGATGGCATCCCCGATATTCTGTTGCTCTAAAAATAAGGAAAATGCTTTCCTGTCCACCGATAACGAGACGGCACGTAGGTGACTTGATAGCTAACTGATTGTGATCCAGAAGCACAACAAAGCAAGAACACAGGCCTTGACAACTATCTTCGAAACTCGACCAATTCACAATATTCACAAGTGTTGAGATAATTCAATACAAAAAAGCAGCAAACCCTAGGGCTGAACAAAAGAGGCTGAGAAACAGGCCAGATTGGACCAGTAAGCTTGAGACCAGCGAGATGAGAAACACACACGGAAGATGATAGTAAGAATTCTACAACTTCCTTCCAGAGCTGACGTTGTTAGAGTGTTGTAAGGGGATGGACAGTGAGTGAGTGGGGAGAAAGTGTAGTTGGTGTGTAGATATGCACATGCAACGAACGTTACCGGGTGCAGCGAACGGTCCAAAGCAGCTTACGTGGGTTGTAATCAGAAGAGGTAAAGTGATCACATAGATCAAGTAAAACCATATGCGGTAACTTCCCGAAAGACTGAGAAAATGATGGTGAAACAGTATGTGGAGACGGGTAAAATGAGCTACATGAGTAAATGTAGACAATACAGACAACTGTTTTTTGGAAAGTTTTTGGTACGTGTGTTGGTGCGGAAAGAAACCTCCTATGAAACAATGGCGTCTGAGACTAAATATGACGAGGGAACGGTGGAGGGGAGGTCGTACCACGATGATTCGGTGAAACAATGAGTCCCATCCACTTTCTCAACACATGCGGTGGAAATAACAGCTGCACTTGATCATCACAGAAAGTCTCCCATATCGGTAAGTAGGAAATCTATGGCTGCGCGCCTGAATGCCGCGGTCTGCCAACACTCGACTAGTTTACGACATTCGGTGTTAATCACAATTTCAATACGATCCCGGTGTTGAGTTCGGACGATACATTTGGTCATTTCCAATGCCTACAGGGAGTTGACAAAGTAAGACAGCAGGAAAAACGGACTGTGGGACGGTTGCACGTTCACTGAATGGTAACCAGTAAAATAACTTTGACCGAATCGATCCACATTAAGGATTTCTACATTCGAGGAACGTGTCAGACAAGTTTTGTTACGCATGTTTTTCAACGAGAGCTATTTAGGAGTACCTGAGCTACAATACACTAATTCGGGCATACGAAACTCAGCCGACACACAGACGGACAATATCCATGTTCCAATTTTTTGCACTAAAACTTCCGATGATTTAGACCAGAAAGTAAAAAGTATGACAATTCAGGGCGCTCAGCCAACGTAAGTAACATATTTGTTAAGCGGCGTGCGAAACTGGAAATCCTCACGGATTCAATAAGCAGAGGGCTCCGGTTAGTCCATGGGTCGCACCATAACCAAATTTATAAGTCCAACCAAGACCCGTTGGACTTTCATGGACTGACTAACATGTGTACTACTTGGTATGATACCAGAAGTTGTGGATGGAAGCAAAAATGTTATACGAATCAGTCCACTTTTTGAAATTACTATCGAACACAAGATTAGCATAAGTGCCACGGCGTCGCGAAGTCCAGTCAATCAAACTATTGGTGACATTCTGACGTTCTACAAACGCTTTTTTTTCTCTGCAGTGGCTAGGAATGGGTCTTATTTTTCGTGTAAACCGGCTATGCAGTATAATGAAGTTCCAATGGGGTGAGATGCGTACGGTAAAGAAGTCACCAAGCCTTAGGATCACGAAAACAGGATAACGGTGCAGAAATGAGGAAGAAAAATGATCAGTTACCATTGAAGAGGTAGCTGCAAGTTTTTGACATCGCATCACCAGTTCTTGCTTGAAACTCTTTGGGTAGAGAAGATCCGATACGAAGCCACGTTGCACCGCTTCTCTGGCGGATAATTTTCGGCCAGCAAGCAGCAGTTCGTTGGCCTATTTGCAAAAAAGAGGATGAAAACAGTGGCTAGGTATGAATCAGACAACATCCCACACCGTTCCTGAATACAGGATGCGAAAAACAGAGCACCCGGAATCCAAACATTACTGTCAAGGAGGAGGGACATTTCAGTTCACTATCATGTGGTCATTTGTGCCATGGTCTTCAATTCCTGTCCATAAGTTTCGCTTCTGTCCACACGGATTTTTCACCTGGTCAGATTGTATGCGAAACCACTGATGCGGTTTTTTCAGACGAGTATAGATGGGCCCATGTCATTGAGGAATTTCTAGCAGGAAGTGAATTCACGTTGAAGGCCTTGATAATGTGTGGTCACTACTGCTAACCAACCTGCTGAGTTCAAACGTGACTTCCGATTGAGGACAGCCAAAAACTCTTCCTGCACAGTGCCTTCGTACAGTGTGGAAAAAACAGCTGAAGAAAGGTTCCCGGAAATTCGAAGTAAACAGCTATGCAATAGAAAAAAACCATCACCAGGCTAAGGGATGAGGATCTCGGTCCATTCAACCTTAAACCTAATCGTAAACTAAGTATGCATCGACAGTTGATAGATGTAAAGTGACACAAATGACAAGCGACAGATGATCGGTGACTGGAATCAAAACCTACCAGCGGAAGTCCAATCAGTGCACCAAGCGTGAAGCTAGACCCACCTTCTGGAGTCTGACCTAGACGAGTGTACGGCAGCTGGAATGTGGCTGAATCGCTTACATACACCAGATCGCATAAAGGTAACATTGCTACGGCTAATCCCATTGCAGGACCATTTACACCGACTACAACGGGCTTTGGGAAACTAGCCAAAGTTAGGAGAAAAGCACGTAGAGCAGCCCCTAACTGTTGGCTAACCAACGGATCTGGTGGGGCTAGACAGGAATGGTGAGAATGCATGGACGTCTGGCATTGTGCAGATTTCTGACCGAGCAGTGGAATAGCCTGCTGAGAATCGTTTGAACAACAGCAACAATACATCGATCCGTTTGAATCGCCAATCACCCTTTGATCGCCGTTCTCTCGATCTGACGGGTGGAACCGAGTAGGATCATGATAAGAAGAACCGTTTGTTGAAATTCCACTTCCAGAAGACGTAGCGGAGGAGGGACAGGGGAACTTGGAGGTACTGTTAGAACCAGATCTGTGTGGCAGCGGTCCGGTAAGTATAGTCAAATCCAATCCAGCACCAAATACTGTGCCCATTCCTGATATCATGATCAGCCTACTGGTATCGTAGACGGCTTGATTGAGAACTGTCGTCAATTCTTCCAGTACCTAGACCGATAAACGATAAAACCGGTAAATCATATCTGCAGATTCACGGTGAAAATAAACGGTATATGAGATGTAATCTCGCTTGCCTGAATGGTGAATGCATTCTTTAAATGAGATCCTGGTGACTGCAGCCAAACTTCTGTGAAGCATCCGGTGATGTTTTTCTTGACCAAAATGGACTTGAACTTATAGACAGCCTCCGTTTGTCGAACGCTGCTACGTCTGGAAACTGTGAGCAAATTGGGTGTTGAATTGCTCGGATTCATGGAATCACTGCCGTTCGCGGAGACCTTGATATAACTAGGGGTGGCACCGGATGTGTCAAAGTCCCCCGAGGCAGGGACGGGATGGTGTTCGTTGGGCAGTGGTGGCTAAAAATACAGTGATCACATAGACTCACCAACCAACACTACTGGAAATAATTGTGACAAGGCAATCATATTCGGGGACGACGCTTCAAAAGAAACAACTGTAACGATTAACCCTTTCGAGAGAGATAACTCCAGTAATGCTCAAAAGAGAAACTTTTCTAAAGAAACAAGGAATAGCTAGCAAGGAATAGCTAGCTAGATAATCCCAAATCAAATAGTCTTATTCAAAAGCCAACTAGATACACACAAGATTTCCATTGAGCCTCTCCAAATATTTCTTTTGTTGGCCCTCCGCTTTCCGTCATAAGATATAGTACTGGTACGAAGCAAGTCGGCAGCCAACCCCGAGGGCTACTGAGTGGGCCGATCGCATGAAGAAAAAAATCGGACGGTCTATATTTCGAGAATGACCACTTTACTAGTTGACGTGTCCAAACCCTGTCGGAATACCACCGTTGACACCCATTAGCAAATAGTCCGCGGCGCAAAATTACTTGAACAGATCAGCGTGTGTTGATCGTACTGTGCACATGAACAGTTGAACAACTAAATAAATTCCGCTCCAGTGATCCACGTGGACAGCATGATATCCACACCCAAAACGAAGGAAATCGCAGTTATCTCTACTGACATGTTTTATGGGGTGCTGAGCTTTCCGTGACCAACATGGGAATAGCAACACAAATACAAAGTACCTAAGAGAGATTATTTTTGTAGCCTGACTGAAATAATACTACGCGAGAAACGGAATTAAATGCGTAAAACTGTGGGTTGCTTCATATCTCAGTGACAAAAAATGGCAAGATTAACAAATTTGGACGATTATCACCCACCCACCTGACCATTACGCCGATGGGGCAGACTATTGAATTGGCTCTCGAAATGCGATTCTCTGATGGGACTGGAGGGAGGAATCAACAAGTTTCGTCGGTCGGTGTGTGGGGCTATCAAAATAAAATGAGGATAGTTGCAGAGTAGTACTCATCGAAGAGCGAGAAACTAGGCACCACAAGTTCTATTATTTTCTAAAAGTACACTACTATTTTGATGATGGAGACATGTGAAAAGGACGCAGAAATATTGAAATAACACTGCGTAATATAAAGACGAATGGACCGTTTATAATACTTAATACAGTGAGGCTCAAAGGTTTGGCCGGCGATGGGCTTTGAAAAAGACCCTCATCACTGTCGCCAGGTTTCCGCTCAAGAACGCTCCTGTACTGATCGAGAACTACCTTTGATGCATTCACAAAAGACCACATATGATGTTGCTGAAAACCCCCTCTAGAGATTGTCAGCCTTAAAAGTAGGAAACTACGCAGATATCATCAACAAAAACGAGGCGGTGTTTGTACGTCGGAAGAATATCATAAACGAGATTCGCTTCATCCTCTCGTTGACATCCACTTGATTGCAATTGTTTGACTGTCTCATAAAAGTAACTGGTTGAGAGGGCGAAAAACATCTATCACTTAATACAAACTTATATCACAGCACTGTACAATTCGAGTATCTAATATTCTTTGATTCGTAGTAAGAGTCCAGCCCGAGTATAAACTGATGGGACGACAGATTAGTGGCCCTATGGTGGGACCGAATATCAACGTTTATTCTTTGCGAATACTGTTTCACCTAGCATCACCTAAGGTGTAGAGAAGATGACGGATGGTATCGAGCGACCGGGTAGGCCTTGAAAACACATTTACCTTGAGCATCCGGCACAGAAAATGGCGAACCGGTCACCCAAAACAAAATCACCGAAATGCACTTGAGCGTGGAGTCTGCCATTGAATAATTCCATCTCAAGTACGAGGCGTCACATTGGACAATAACCAGATAAGAACGATTGAAAACTCATTGTACTATATCGGAGAATGGACCGGCCAGTGAGATGCATAAAGCTCAAAACAAGAGACAAGTTAACATGACTGTGGAGTTTGAACATGAGGACTGGCTACAAGTATGCCTTATAATGAAAAATTGACGATACAATTGAGCTAAAGCGTGTTCTCAATTGGGCAATAGAAGAGCAAATACAGATAAGGTAAAAATACACAGAACGTTTTCCACCACGACCCAGTGGACGAGGCTAGTGACGCAGGTACTTAGCATTTGAGTGAATCACGATATCCAAACGCGAATGGCAGTCGACTGATCCAATTCAATGTCAAACCGTTGTTACACAGGGCAATAGCCGGTTTTTCAATTGTCCAACTGTACAAATAATATTGTTATGAATGAAGAGCAAATTAGCACGTCAAAACCTCCGGAAGCACAGGAGTGTGAATCGGGTTATACTAACCTGAAAATAATTTGCGATAAGCTCTTCATCTGATGCTTAATCCGTTCGTCGACTTTGTTGTCCTCTAAGGTATTTCGAGCAAGTTTCGATGTTTCCTTTGTATGACAAAAATCCCAATCTGGATTGCGCACCAGTGGGTAGAGTACATAGGTTATCGACACCTTTACACATTTACGGTGCCCTAAGCAATCCGAAGAAAGAGTAGTGGCTATCTGGACTTCCTCATCAGTTTATCTTCAAAAACAATGATGATCTTAAAAGAACCTACCACAAGTCTTACACAGAAATATGGTATCCACCAGGGAATCAATACCTCGCTGCTAAGTCATAGAAACGCCTTTAGGTCGCATTCAGATCACACATATTTGAAAAAAATTGTAAAATCTGTGGGTCTTGGACAGGAGAACTGCGTTGCTTCATAAGGGTAAGCACCAAAGCGGCACTAATCAATCAAACGTTGACAAGTTACTGTTACTGTTATTAAGGTCCGGCTAATATGTGTTCAGTTGCTAAGCCGACAACCCTGCTGTACCATAGTAGTACTCCAGAGACAAATATGGTAAAATAGCGAAAGGCCTACGCAAGATGAGTGCAGTGGTGATGTCTCTGATAAACAAAGTGGTGTGGGGTGTACAGCGGTAGTTTACATACTCTACACTTGACAAAAGCTGTCTTAATTGGTAGTAACCTGGATAGAGAGATAAGTAACAAAAGCAAACAGCCAATTAGTTGCCACTGTGTGCTCAACGGGACCAAGATCGTCATCGGGCAAGACATGCAGCTGACACCGGCCCTTCACTCTTGCACAGAACTTTTAGTTTATCTAGGGACAAGTTGGCATTAGTATTCCCGCAAGAGACTTACTCGCCAAACTGCCTCTAAAAATAACTCGAATAGTTCCTCGACCATTCGTTTCGAAGCTTACTTAAGGAAACTACTGAACGGAAGTGCACAATACCTCCTCTATATCAAAACAACACTGGAAAAATCACAGCTGCCTCACAATTTTTCATGCGATTGCGTGCTGATGATAAAGTGGCAATTACCAAACAAAAGGGGCTCCGAAAGGCCCTAGGAACAAAGCGTTTGCAGAAGTATGGTAAAATTCCCAACCCTACCTCACCGATTACTTCATGGAAACTCCATAGGAAAGCGTTTTCAGCTAAATCGGACAAAACAGCCCAAGTCGGCTGCCACACAAGATTCTCTCGAGAGGCACTGTCTAACACTCAACAGTCTCAAAAGTAGAACTGCCGCCACGAAGAGATTCGACCTTACCATGGTGTGACGGTTTGCGCAACTCATCAACTCATTGAGCTATACTGCGGGGTGTCCGTGCGACATTCGCAGTCTCTTATATCAGTTTTGTCAGTGGTAAGAGGTCTGACGAATAGTCTTCCGGTCCTCCATGTTGGTGGTTCGAACATGTTCCGTAAAAACGTTTATGTACTCGCATTTTCCGCAAAAACCGTCAGCTTGCGGTTAGGCTTTTGAGAAAGCTTTGATCGAGGATCCTAATCATTCCCCTGTTTAGGTCTTGGCACCCTACTCCACATAAAATCATGAACTGCATATAAACAAATGAATTCATGCAACATCAGCCGGGTCGCCTTACTTGCTGCATACAGCAGGGCGGGTAAGCGAAAACAGGCTACTGCTGACGCCTCCTTTCTCTTTCACATACTTTTTCTTTCCCCTCTCCCCATCCCATTAATAACCTTCCTCTTGTAGGCCCAGCACTTAGGACTGATGACTCCGTTCGTTCTGAATCGGTTTTGCGTGCAGCGCATGCTCGTCACATGGCGCCGACATCCTCAGGTATCTCCAAATCAATCTTCAAGCCTCGACACCCAGTCTATCTGGCCGCCTTCGATGTCCGCACTCTGAGGCAAGAAGCACAACAAGCTGTTCTTGCTCTCACACTGGACTCACTCGGCATTGATGTGTACTGTGTGTCAGAAACAAGAAATCAAGATGGAAGAACAGTGGTTGGGCTAACCGCCCGTCAGTCTCCACTTGCTTCCGGCTACGCCCCTCTGCTGATCCAGAGGCTGCTGCGGCAGGATATGCAAGAGGTGGTATCGTCATAAGTCACCTGGTGGAAGTATCCTTGTTTGACTGAATACCTTTTGATAGTCGCCTCCGTGCGGTTCGTCTGGGAACGTCTATGAAGGAGTCTCACAAGCGGGAAGTTGATCGATTAGCTTAGCAACTGAGAGACTGGCAGATCCGGATGTTCGGTCAACTTACCAGAATAGTCTCCTAGAGTCTTCCAAATCCTCCACTATCAGATGTGAACTCATACTGGGACGAGAGTGCCGCCTATTTGTACAGTGTTGGGAGTTTTATCTGTGGCACGGCACCACCGGGCACTCTCAAGCACTGGACATCATACCGAAAGAGTGGCATTGCTTAAATCTAGGAGAAATACCCCCAGCCGATCCCGAACATAACTTGATGAGACGAACTATCAGACGTCAAGTGAAGGTGAGCGTGCGAACCGACCGTGAAGTGTGGTGAACACATGAGTCCAAGGAGATGGGAGAGGCCCTGAAAAGCCGGTAATGCCCGGTCATTTCAGTTGACCCGTGCAACTGGCCCCCGGAAACCACCAAGGATCGGAAAGGAGGGAGCATCTTGAAGAACGAAGAACGCCTCGACCGGTGAGTCAAATACTTCGAACGACAACTGTCGTGGTCATCAGCTGTCACTCATTTGGAACCCGCAGGTGATGTAGAACCCTGGACGGTGAACGTGGAACAGCCTATGGCCTCGAAGCTTTACGACTGCATACGTTCTCTAAAGCAAACCAAACTTCTGGTCCGGATGACAACCCACTGCGTTGTTCAAAAATAGAGTGAAGTGCTCTGTCCTCGCTTGTCTGCTCGGTTTGCTTGTATTTGGGAAAAGGAGTCGGTGATAGTAACCATTTTCAAAAAAGGGGATCGTAGTGAGCGTGGCAATCACAGGGGGATCAGCTTTACTCGGTCATAATGAGACTGTTGGCGTCGGTGGTTCTTCGTCGCCTTACGGTGGTTCGTGAGACACTGACAGGAGTAAAGCAAATGGAAATCCGGCCTGGAAGGGGTTGCATTGACCAAATGTTTACATAACATCAGGTGCTAGAACAAAGCCATCCGTATAAGCGATCCACCATTCTAAAACTGCTAGATTTCCAAGGCGCATTCGACTTGATTGACCAGTCTGTTCTCCTTAACACGTTGGCTCACCGTGAAATGACCACAAAGTTTACATTCTCAGATTTCCGGACATGTGAGCGTGTACGGAGAGCTATCCAAAAGCTTTCGTACACAAAGCAATGTCCTAACTTCATGATCGATGAAAGGTCTGGTGTTCAAATAGCCTGTGAAGAAAACTGTCAATCTGGAGTACGCAGATGACATCGTTCTCGTTTTCGAAGAGTAGGAGAAGGCGCGGGTGCTTTCGGACGAACTGACCAAAGTCATTTCGTCTTTTGGTATGCACTTTGCACCCACAAAGTGTAAGGTCATGCTCGTAGACGTGCAGTCACTGAACGCGCCACTTAAAATCCGGGGAGAGACACTGGAAGTTGTGGAGTGCCTTACGTACCTCTGAAGTTGTACTAATTCTGATTGTAGTGCGAAAAAATGAGGCCAATGCACGTACCGGCAAGGTCCGGGTCGCGTTTGCTAATTTGAGACACCTATGGCAGCAAAGTGGTTTATCCCTGGATCTCAATGTATCATGCTACAGTGCGGGCTGTTTTGTTGTATGGCTGTGAGACTCGGGTCGTTCGAACGGTGGAACTGAGACGTCTTCAAGTGCTCGACAATCGCCGTCTCAGGACCACAGGTCGTGTGGGTCGGTGTCGAAGAATCCTGAACAAGGCAATTAGAAAGCGAGTTTCCGGTTGTGTAGCGGGTACTTTCATTGAAAAATGTGTCCAGCTCCAGAAACTGCTTTGTTTAGGCCATATATTGAGCATGCGGAACCATCGTTTACAGAAGAGAGTACTGTTTTCCATGCCCGGTTCAAAGTGACAGAAGCAGAGAGGTGACCAACACTTAATATAGCGAAAGAGTACGAAACGTTTTGGGTGCTGTCTGTGTCACTCGCCTTCCAGGATGGGGATTGCATGATCCCCACTGCGCTTGGCTAGAGACCCTGCAAGGTATGGCTGCTAATTGATGTCAATGGCCTTGGTATTGTCAGTTTCTATCCAGATTGCCTGAATGAGTGTCAGGTGTAGGCATCTCGAAATGACTGTAGTAGGCTAGGATTAAATCACCTGCTCGTCCAACTTTATTCTCTTCTTCACAATAGGGCTTTCAAATAAATCATGGCTGTACGGCAGCGAAACGTGTTGAAACAGCGATGCCATGGTGTGGATGATGAAAATGGTGACATTAGAGTGGATGGGGCGATTGAGAGTGGTTGAAAAGTGTGCTGCTGTAGAAAACCAGGTGCGAAAGATGACAGCACACTATTTTTTGCATCGATCGCCTCGTTCTACCGCGGTTTGCGACGCTCTGACGACTTCGACGGTTGGGCCATTGACACAGCCTAGAGCTTCTGTAAACTTTGTTTCCCGACTACTCGGCAAACACAAGTAGTCACAAACAATAAACAATTATCTGGACCTATTGAGGGGCGCATCCGACAGTCGTCAACGTGCCGAATATTTATAAGTTGTCTGTGATTCCACTAAGTGATCCGAAGTTAACAGAAACCCGCCGAAGGGGACGTCATGATCAGATTCGTGCACACAGGAACTGAGTCATCTTTAGCAGGTTCCCGCTCGCATTAGTGTAACCACAGATGACAACAGCATTTAGCAGCAGCGCCTCGCAGCCAGCCAACAAAGATGATTTATTCGAAAAGTGAGAGCCAGTAACGCATAAGCGCCTGAGATGCCAGTGCACTGAAAATTAGAACGCGAAAACCAGTATAATTCGTTTGTATGGCCACAGAGACCCCACAGAGTTGGAATCTATTCACAAGACTTGCGCGTAAGGCCATTTTAGAAGTCTTCATAAGCCGCATCGTAGCTTGAGCCATTCTGGATTACACGCAAAAAACAAGCTTGTCAGGCCGCAACGACTGTACACGCACAAAAGCTCATGAAGCTTAAAACACTGTTGAAGAGAAACACTGGCGGTAGCACTGAACGCCCATCATGACATCGTTGCTAACTTGTTGGTACCCGCCTAATAGACGGCTGCGGGAGGATAACAAAGGGTAGAACAGAATATATCCACAAAGACGTAATATTTTAATGGTAGGAAAATACAGACGTACAATAGTGTGGTGCTCCTTGTCGCTTCAGACACTACTGTGGCTGACGCCATTAGCAGAGCATAATGGCGGACGTGATTCTGGCCTTTGATATCGTCCACCGATATTATGCACACGGCAGTACACAGTACAGGAAAAATACAAAATAAGGAATCACAGGAAACTAAAAGAAATGGACACCTTGGCCCATTCCAAATGTGGAGAGTCCGTGAGTACACGACTAAGCTGGGCTTCAATCCTAGTTGACACATGAACTGGATCACGAATATGTGGAGTGTGCATGCTACGAAGAAACGTTATTGCTGATGCTAGGAGCAGAAGTAGGGTAAAATTATTTCGGGGTGATAGATGAAGCTTAAAACTAAGCAAAGGTAGAGGAAAAATTGTGGGAAGCTAGGTTTACCGGAGGTAATAAAACATCCAGTACGACTAAATCATCATTTTCATCGACGGCATGACATCAGTGTTCAACACCGATGCCTCGCTGCCGCATCGTACATGTGCAGTTCATGCTCGCACGTGGACTGGGATACTGTCAGGGCACCCATACCTGGGCAGGAGTAGGACCAAATGATTATTAGAAAACTGGGGCGTACGGCAATGACTGAGTAGATTGAAGTAAGGTGATCCTTAGCTATTGGTTGTTCCTCAGAACACGATCGAGTCAGAAACAATGTGAGAAGGAATCGCTACCTCGAGAATGATTCGCAACACGGGATGAGGTTATCAAATCAGACTTAGGCAAAAGCACGAATTCCAGGGGGAAGTTTGTAATCGAAGCTGGTGCATTAAAACTAAGGTTTCAGATCGTGTAAGGTATGGCGACAAACTAACGAGGACATGACGCCAAATGATCACTTTTGTTTGAGGGATACGAAATTGGAATACATCCTGTCGAACTTCTGATTAAAAGATATGTTCCGCCACTGTAACAATAATGCTTAACTATATAACCGTTGGGAAATAACTCACGGACAAATAATAAAAAGGAGAAGGGCGGAATATTGAAATAAGATAGCCTTGTGTTATTGGAAAAGACAATCAAGAGCTGGGTGCACTCAAACAGTAAACAACTTAGCACATCAAAGCATTCTGCCGGAAAAAGGCACTATCGTCAGAGATTAAGCTTAACTCCTTTGCAGACACTACCCAACAGGAGCTCAGTGCTTGGAAATCCGGCTCGAAAGTGACAGCACACTCCATACTAGGATCGGTTGCACAATGTTCCGACCAAGTGCAAGAGGAATCACGCGGGTGAGATCAAGGCGAAGATACCGTAGCAATGAGTTTGACTGATGCCTCCATCTCGGGTTGCCGTGCTATGAACTGAATCTGCGAGGTTTGGTAAAAATTAGCAATTGAGAACAGCACCCTCTCTGGCCGAAGTAAGACTTATGCCTTTGTAATTAGAATAATTACATTGGACACCTTTTTTAAAATCAGGATACGATGACTGGCCTCAATTCCCTGGAAAAAGTTCATGTTCCCGAATAAGTTGGTTAGAGTAGGAGATAAAGATACCCCACCGCTTTGAGATAAGACAAGGGGAGTTCAGTAACGTTCCCGAACAGGAAAGTATGCGACGCTGCAGGAATTGAGGCGATTAGATACAGGCTCGACTGGAAAAGGTAGAATCGAGGAAGTGGGTCAACTAAATCGTTGTTAGAAATACTCCTCGCATAGGCCTAATTGTCACCTCCTACTACATATTCTGGCTCTGTTCGGTTCATATACAAAAGCTACAGCCAGAGTACTTTCGTTTCAGCTACCACTAGTTCGTTCACCGATAACAGGATAAACAGGAGGACGGTCCGAGCGCCCACCCACATTACGGAAGCTGAACTGTTGTAGTTTTCTGAGTACAAAATCGAAGAGGACCAGCTACGTAGCTCTGGGGCACTGTGGCAACCGGCTATGCAAACTACTGATCATAAACGCGTCTCATGATCTCATTAAAATGAACTCAAACAGTATGAGATACCGTTGTAGGCGCGCCGTGTTCGGTCCATTTCAGTGAGCAAACTTGATATGGCGTGCGTGCCAACTTTTTGTTTACGCTGTATGTCAACTGCAACATCCCGGGGACTGGTCCTGAATAGCCCAGGAGTACAGGTCACGAGTAGTTCCATGTGTGTGGTGAACGACCTTTGAAGGTTGTTCACTATAATTTCGTTTGCATAAGATAACTTTTTTCACACCAGCTAAGATGACCGCTAGGTGCAACTAAATAAACCATGCAGTAGTCATTTTTTTGTGCGATTAAAATGTGTATACACATAAAAACAATTTCCTCACGCTAAGATTATCTGATGAATTCTATCGTAAGCTTCCCGCATCCACAGATTTTTATTCTTCTTTGTTCTCACTTTGGCTAAAGGTAGGAAGGGGAAATAGATGCCCTCCACTTAACTATACATCTTGTCATAGTATCTAACGTTCCAAGCCATAAGCACACAGTATCTCTTAGTCTCTATCCGGAAAGACGAGACTACGGTAGTCTGCAAGTAAATCCCTCAGGTCCTCTCGCAGGGGCATCTTTTTCCCAAATGCTGGTATTCGGTTTATCAAGAGGCAACGTAGTAAATTAGAAATAATAAACCCCAGAATAGACAGACTTACTCTGTGGGACATAGGGCTCTTGGTAAGGTGGAACAAGTCGATTCACAGGTAATACATGATTTTGCTTGGTCTCAGCAGTGTCTACATTTGTCACGCGGGTATCTGTACGCAAACCAGGAAGATAACTCGGAACTGAATCAGGTATGGTGGTTGGTTTCAAAACACGGCCAAACAACGAATGTCCCATAGAGGCACAACGATTATTCTGTGCAAAACATCTGTCCGGTTGGGCGGTCACCTGAGTAGTTTCTTGGCGCAGCCGTTTAGTGCCTGTATTAGGATCACAATCAGCCTGTGAGAGACGTTTAATATGCGACTGAGCACCGACAACAGACTTTTTCTTTTTCATTCCTGTAACATATTTGGCTTTGATTCTGGCGGACAAGTTTGTCGGATACGAGAGATCTCCACGGGCAACAATTCGTGGGTTGGACCGATAAGATATACCATTGGTGAAGTGGATTTCATGAAGTTGTCCCTGATAAACCAAATAATTCAAAACCGCTAAAACCTCTTGATCAGATAAATTGTACTGTCTACTACACAATCCGAGGATCATTGACTGTACGGGACGACGCCTAGACTCTCGTAGTTGTAGAATAACATCAGTAACTTTAGCTACGTGTGAGTCGGGCACAGGATGAGCAGGAATTTTACCCACTTCCTTTGGTGGACCAACCAAGTTTTTAATGCTAGCCTTCTTCGGTGTTGTCGAAGGTTTTGCGAATCGTTTGCCGGTAGAAACCTTTTCAGGTAGCGAGTTTGGCTGATGTATTTGGATCTCCTTGGTACTGTGGAACTCCTGTGAGGGAGGCGCTTCCAGCATGATTGTAACTGACTTCCTATTTGTCTCGGGATGTGGCTCATCAGATGATACAACAGATTTACCCTCTTTAGTAGGTGTGCGGTCTGCTTTCGAAGTGCGGCCTGAATGAGAGTTTAAGTTAGAGGTATCATCAGTTGATGGGGTCGGTTGCTTGACGGTCGCTGTGGAGCCTTTTGTCCTGGAACTACCTGACTGAACCGCAGCTTGGTCGGAGACAACGGATACGACAGAGCTTCCAGACTTTCGTTTGGCGGAACTCGAAGAGCGTTTAGTGCTAGAATTCGAGGGTGCACGAAAGGTCTTCTCAGATGTAGAGGAAGTGCTTGAAACAGAAGAGACAGCACCATCTAGCACGGAATCACGAACGAATCTTGAATTGACCCGGTGTCCATCGATAGTCCCAAACCCTGGACCAAGTCTTTCGGTGGTAGAATTCTCTGCTGGTGTAGTAAGCATACGCAGTGCATTGTCGTTGCCTGAAGTAGCCAGAAGACAAGTGGAGTTAAGTGAGATCGCACCAGAATAGGGTGAGTCAATAACAGAACGAAATGGGAGTGAACCCTGGTGCACCTCGGAATGGTTCTTAGATCCCCGGGAATGCGTGTGTCCCCTAGTGGATGTACTGGGTTTTTCGAGGAGAGATGTATCAGGCTTAATTTTTGGTTCCTTCTCAAATGACGATGTACTGTATGTCTCGGGGGAAGCACGATCAGCAGGTTTTGTGGGTGAATTCACAATGGGGAGTGTATATCGTCTTTTCTCATGAAGTGACCTTCTGTTGTGAAAATCTTGTATGAGAGCAAAACAAGGTTCTCGTAAGCTGGTGAAAGGCTCCCAAGAATCCTGTTCAGGTGGAAAGCCCTTCCAACGAACACGATACTCCACCCGACCACGCTTAACCCGCCGATCGACAATGTTCTCAACCTGAAAAAGTAAACACAGACAGATATAATGGATAGATACCCCTATTATCGATAGAACAAAGTTGTACTATTGCTCAAATTGCTCAGAAACTCGTTTCAATAGTGCTCACTGGCTCTCTTCAATATTGACAGGACAACAAGCAGTTACTCCCAACTATCGTGTATGAACTGCGAGAAAGTGACATTCGAGTAATGCCTACTGACACGGTAAACAGGTTGTCCGTTGATTAATGGTTGGTTGATCTGTGCACCTAGCTCCACAGCTGCCTTACAAAGGTCTCGTTTCAATGAGATACATCGTCAGTGCACACTGACCACGTCACCTGTTACGGTGACGAGATGTTTTCTAACCAATCGCCAAACTGAAGGGACAGACCAACTGCCATCTGATCAAAAGCTATAAACGCACCCATGCTACCAATACTTAGATACACTGCTAACGGTTAAGTGTAACAAGACGCACCCAGTCATACGGTAGTTCGTCCTGGGGGAGCAATGATGAAGTAGTAAGGCTCTGCGAAAACCGGCTAGATGTGTGCAATGCAGTTGTGAACAATATTTCGGCTTGTCACGTAAACTAATTCCACTGTGGAAGCAAAAGGCTGTTCTGAGCCACACAGTTCTAAATGTTATCCTCCTCTTCTCTGAACCCAACGCCCAGACACCATTGCAGCCGAACTCTCATTCCTTTCACCGTCATTCTGGCTGACACGACGAGGAACTGTACATGAGCTTACGTAGTTTATCGGTGTACTCCACTGTCAGGTTCCGAATTTCTATCTTTTTCAATCGCACTTAGATGTGTTTTGCACGTTCGTAGTAGCAGCTCACGTATTACATTATGTTTGTCCTTATCCTGACGATAGACCACTGGTTAACCTATAGACACAGACTATGGCACTCGGACAACCGTTGTCCATCAAATAAAAATGCTATTATTATTATCGAAAGCAAAACACGTTTTCAACATTGACGCTCCGCTATTGTAAAAATGCCATTATGACCGACTGAGAGCTACAAGATGCATCTCTATACTTATTTTCAGTGAGTATCCATCGGCCAGGAAAACAGCTAGACTACCATCAACAGAAGTCTGGGAGAAGCTAGGGTAGGATCAGAACAGGAAAACCAACGCAGTAGCCTATCGGGACTCAGTTCGTCAACTCTGCAAAGAAAACACAAACACAACTGCTCAAGTAATTGGCACATGGATGAGTGACCTTATGTATCCACATGTTTGATCAGTTACGACCAGAGCCGATGTAAACCCGAACAATGAGACGGCGATGGAACAACACCACCACTTCAACATTGCGTGAAGCCATTGCAACTCCACGTGCATCCGGGTCTCTGTTTATTTTTCAGAACGCACCGCTGTCTTAACTTCAGCGTCTCAATGGATATCCAAAGAGCACGATCCGCTCTACTCAGTGGAAGCTAGCCGATAAGCCGGACGATGGCAAGGAGCTAAGGTACAAAGTCAGGTTAACATATACTCACTTGAAAATATAGTAACTGTACTTAGAAGCGAAAAGACATGGCTTCAGACGACCGACCTGAACTACAACTATATCAGAAGAACAGCGCTGGCGTACTGTTCTAGAATATAGACACTCGCAAGATGCTCGGTAATCGAAAAACACAGCAACGACACCGCAACGCATAAGAAAAATGCCTGAGTAGAAAAAGACATCCTGAGAACGAAGACGTGATTTCCAAGTGTACAATTCGACGAGAAAAAAGTATTTCGCGAAATCAAAGGCAGTACAGATAAACGAATGAATCTAGCCGTGCATGTCTGGCATAAGGTTTCCAGTTGCAATTTTGAGTGTGAACTTCAGGTACGGGGTACTCTAAAAGACAGGATGGATATCAACAAAAAGAATCCTCGTGAATCACACACAATCTTCCGTGAAGACAACAGAAAAACGACCAATTATGTTCACGATATGAAGAATTTTAGTTACAAGACTTTTCGGGGTTACACCGTTACATCCTAAGGAAGCCCTGACGGGGCTTTCCTGCAGCTCTAAAGTCCAGCTCATACAAAAAAGTGTCTCCAAACTTGACTAAATTGACAAGGTGAGTAATTCTGGTTGTATGTAATTGCATGGTAGCATCGTTCCGCAAAGGGTTGGAAAGCATTGCACCTCCGTGAGGGTAACCAAAATCTGCTGAGGACTGGACCGATTACTCGATGAAAGTAGGCACTTATTCTTCGTGATGAACGGTCCAAAGTAAGGTAATTAGGCAAAGAACTTTGTGCAAAATAATGTGAGCTCCCACCGCATGACCTCCTTTAGGCATACTACGTATCTGGTAAATCATCACAATGGTATGGACAGTGATATCGCGGACATGTTTTGGAGCGTACCAACTATGGCGTGTATATGACGACGGAGGCTATCATAAAATATGCAATATTTCGCCAACTTTATGTTGCAATGTTTTCAGGCGTAGACGAACAGAAAATGGAAAGTCGCGAGATGGGTGCATCAGAAGCTGAAGAATGGGATTCTTATATCGTTTGGGTATTGGTGTCCAAGAGCGTGAGTGATTTTACAGTGCACACATACACAAGCTCCCAAAAAGCTTGTACTCCTAAACACCGAAGACCACGCAATGGATCACCTAAACCCGTTTTTTCCGTGAAACTCCGGAAATTGTCACTAGGGTTGACCAATTCAGCACATCATCGTCTTCACCACCTTCATCAGGTCAAGAAGGCTGAAGAGATAGAGAAGGCGAGAAGCCCTGGGAATACGTGTAAGTTGTTCCAGCTGATACGGCGCAATGGTCCGAAGAAACTTCCGATGAGCACAACGACGGCTCGCTTATTTCTAAAAAAAGAGCGTCCGGATCTTTGGGCTGAACACTTTCGAGAACAATAAAACTGGCCACCTGCAGTTGCTCGGTCGTATTCCCAACCGCCAGCACAGCCCTAGATAGTGAGGTTAGAAGCCCAGACTCCCCCAAGCCATACCGAGGTACTGGTCTTGGCCAACTACCACCCACTCTGTTCGAAACTGGAAGTGAAACACGCAGTCGGTGTTTGTTTATCTTAATTGCCTCTATTTGGGTGAAATTGACAACCAACTGGGGTGAGTTGATAGTGGTGCTCACGTTCAAAAAGGATGCTTACAGTGACCCTCGTGTTTGGCTGAAGACATGGTGGCTAACCGATATCGATGTCATTGATGCTTTCAGTTTCCACCCCGATTATCAAAGTGACTTCTGGTGGAATAGGCACATCGGATGACTGTCGTAGAATGACCCTGGGTCCCTCACCCTGTCTCATTTCTTCCGTCTTTCCAAAATAAATCTTTATTCAAATAAATTGATGTGGTTGTACGGCCGTGAAGCACCAGTATTCTCATCTGGTGTTACTGTCAGTGGTGATGATGACTTGGGCGGTGCCCACAGAAGTTGACGCATAGTACTTTAGGGAGGGCTAGAAATTCATAGAACGCCATTTCTACATAGACACTACTATAGGCATATTTCAAATCAAAACTACCACTTTTGGTTGTTGGGAGCAGTGTCGCAGCTCCAGAATCCGTTGGAGAGCGAAAGTGAGCTTTATTTTCACATCTGTGCGTATTCACCCTTCGAATGACAATACAACAGCGCACCCACTGTGCCATGGCTATCAGGACAGCGCGATAGTTTCCAGTGTTCGTCTTTTGAGGAAGTGACTGCCTACATACAGAAGACGGAATCTAGTAAATGTATATATTACGTCTTGGCTCGTCAGTGCCAAACCACCAATGACGCGATAAAATTGTGGTCACTGCGAAAATGGGGTGAGTCATATGGTTACACACCGATCTGTTATTGAAGAAAAACGGCAAACATGTTAAGTTCAAGGAAACCCAAGTTTTACAGTTTTCGATGAAGAGATTAAAAGATTGAATCGGTCGACTGCAGCAGCCTGAGAGAGCTCGAGAACATAAGTTCTGATGGCTGAACAGGATGGTGAACGCTGAGGTCAAATAAAATCGACGACATGTGACCAACTGCTGATTGTGGCTTATAACCAGACAGTGGTCCTGCAACTCGGTTCTGAACACAAAAGGCAACAAACTTCTTCCTCTGTCGGTTGTAGCTGCTCTGGTCATGAGTGGAAAATTCAATAAATAGGAAAGGACGGGGAAGAAGAACAGATTGGTTTTCATCCTTACACGCTTCTGAAATACGGAGGGTCACACCAGACACTTATAGGCAATTACAATTGATTGATTGCTCGATACCAGATATTCGGACTTCCGTAAACATGACTGGGAGAACTCTCCGATCGATTTTATCCGCGTCCAAATCCTCGTAACATAAATTGGCGTGGTGATCCATTAACACATTGGGGCCAACTGGTCAGAAAACAGCTTCAACACTGATGCTTCGCTGCCGTATAGCCATGATTTATCTGAATACCCTATAGAGAAGAGAATTAAGGTGGACGAGCAAGGGAGTTATATCTAGCCTAGTAGAGTCATTCCGAGGTACCTATACCTCCAGACGCTCATTGAAGCAAAATGATTCCGAGAACGCCACTGACACCGAGTAGCAGCCATACTTTGCAGAGTCTCCAGTCAGGCGCAGTGGGGGTCATGCAGTCCCCATGCCCCAAGGCGAGTGGCACCAACAGCACCCAAACGTTGCGTACTCTTTTGTTAGATCAAGTACTGGAATCTCTCTTCTTCCGCTACTGAGTTAAGCATGGAAAACAGCACGCTCATCGGCATACGTAACATAACCCAAGCAACGCAGCTCCTAGTGCTGGACACATTCTTCAATGGAAGTACCCATTACACAACCGAAAACTCGCTCTCTAATTGCCTTGTTCAGGGTTCTCCGACACAAACCCACAGGAGTTGTGGTCCTGAGACGGCGATTGTCGAACACCTGAAGACGTCTCGGTTTCATTGCTCGAACCGGCCAAGTCCCACAGCCATACAACAAAACAGCCCGCACTGTAGCCTGATACATACGTCCCTTGAGATCTAGAGATATAGCGCATTGCTGCCATAGGTGTCTCAAACTAGCAAACGCGACCCGGAACTTGCAGGTATGCTCACTGACCTCATTTGTCGCACTACAGTCAGAAGTAGTACGACCTCAAAGCACTCTACAACTTGGGGGCGAGATGGTCCAAGTGGTTAGAGCGCGAATTTACTGACCGGAAGGTCCGTGGTTCGAACCCGACCTCTACCCCTCGGCTTCACCTGTCTAGGCCTGGGCAACCTGGTAGTATCCCAGCCCTCGTGCAACCTTCGGGTAGCATGGCAGCTAGGCACCGAAAGGGTGATACAGCTGAACGATTACTATTATTTATTTTATGTTTACCCCACAGCTTCGTGTCTCTCCCTGGATTTTAAGTGGCGCGTTGAGTGACTGCACGTCCACGAGCATGACCTTACACTTTATGGGTGCCAAAAGACAGGATGACTTTGATCAGTTCATCCAAAAACACCCGCGCCTTCTCCTCTTCGAAGATGATAATGATGTAGTCTGCACCCGGAATACTGTTTGCTTTTCTCGAGTCAGTATTTCATGATCCATTATAAGGCGACGAGGTGCAAGTAACACCAGCAGTCTCGTTACAATCGGAGTCCACCTGATCTCCTTGAGGTTACCGCACTAAGTACGAGCTCCGTTTTTCAAAATGGGCACTATCACCGACTCCCCCAGTCCTCTGAGACAGTATCGTTTTCCAAAATGCAGGCAAACAGATCATACTAGCGCTGATGGAGAATTTCACCCCCGCCGTTGAACAAGGCGGGTGGGAGGTCATCCGGACCAGAAGTATCACTTGAGAAGATATACAGTCATAAACCTCCGAGGCCGTAGGGGGCTCCACATTCATCATCAAGGGTTCTATATCAACAGTGGGCTCCAGATAAGTGGTATCAAGTGATGACGTTGTTCGAAGCATTTGGCCCAATGGTCGAAGGGTTCTTCTTTACTCCAGATGGCCATTTCATTTCGATCCTTGATGGCCTGGCTCACAGGTGGTTTCTGGGGGCCGATCGCGCTGGCCAACTGAAATTATCTCCGGGGGTTAGCGGCTTTCTGGACCTCTTACATTTCCTTGGCTTTTTGTGTCCACCAGAATTCACAGTCGGAATGCAAGCTCACTTTCAATTTTCGTTCAGGACCAGCTGGGATATTTCACCAAGATTTGAGCAATGCCGTTATTCGGTCTGATATTCAGTGCTCAATTGGTCATGTTAGCGCAGTGCCACAGGCGAAACCCTCGGCACTGTGCAAAGAGGTGGCGGTCGCTTTCCAGTATAAATTTACGTCTCATGATCGAGCACTCAGATGAGACTCTAGAAGACGATTCTGGTAAGCTCGTCTAACATCCGGATCTGTTATTCTCTCATTTGCTACGTTATTTGTCCGCATCTTACACGGTCCTGGAAAACGTAAGGAGAAGCGACTATGGAGGAGTGCCCTGTCGGAATGCACAAGTTCGTTCCCCAATCCTACTTAACTTCGTGGTCGATGAAATCATGAGGCGAACGCTGGAAGGTCTTCAAAACTCCGGTGTTCAAATAGCCTGTGACGAAAATCCTGTCGATCCGGAACATGCAGAGCACATCGTCCCCACCTCCGATGCACCTCCGAAGAGAAGGTGCAAGTGTTTTTGGATGAACTGACCAAAGTTATCCCATCTTTTGGTATGAACTCTGCACCCACAAAGTGCAAGGCCACGCTCCTGGACATGCAGTCACTGAACACGCCACTTACGATCCAAGGAGACATTGGAAGACGTGCAGCGTTTTACGTGTCTTGGAGGTTGTATTAGTTCTGTTTGTAGCGTGGCAGATGAGGGCGGTGTACGAATTTGAAAAGCGCGGGCCGCGTTTGTTAATTTGAGACAATAATGCGTGAATATGCCGGGTAAAACTCACCAAATACAGATCGTCCGTCCCACGAGTTTCCGACCGCTTCATCGTAAGGCAGCCTTCAAATGTCCCGCCCTGGAGATCGCGTTGAAGGTCATGTAGTCACGAATTCACGGATTCACGGATTGATAATACAGATCGTCGTCCCACGAGTTTCCGACCGCTTCATCGTAAGGCAGCCTTCAAATGTCCCGCCCTGGAGATCGCGTTGAAGGTCATGTAATTACGAATTCACGGATTCACGGATTGATACACAAGATCGAGGCTTTTGCCCAAGTTTCCCGGGTCGGTCTTGTTCTTGTCGGCCAGTGGCTGTCGTTCACCTGAAAGGTACAAGTGAAAAAAGGGTGTAGCACTGCTCTTTATGTTCTCAGCGCGGGGCAGTATGCTCGCCAGCGCGAGGATTCGCATAAATAAATGTCTAATAG
>NW_008751780.1:429574-464141 GCF_000715545.1 Opisthorchis viverrini
TCCGATATGAGTCCTTCGTCCTTGGCTTGGGTTAAGCTGTCCATAAACACGAGCATGTTTGTCACGCAAGAACGGTTTGGGAGAAATCCGTGTTGAGCTGGAGATGTCAGATTGCTGGAAGTAAGTTGATCTACGATGGCTCGCTTCAGAATGCGTTCGAGCCATCCTAGATCACCTTACTTCCAGCAATCTGATATCTCCAGCACGACTGATACAAGGATCAACGGATTCACGGTTTGATACACAGGATCGAGGAGTTGACCTTACTTTCTAGAGTCGGTTTCGTTCTTGTCGTTCAGCGGCTGCAGTCCACCTGAAAGGCACAAGCGAAAAAAGGTGTAGCACTGTTCTTTATGATCTCGCAGCGGGGCAGTAAGCTTGCCACCGCGGGGATTCGCTTTAAATAGTGTGTAGTAGTGCTTTGAATTGGGTTGTAGAAGGAGCGTGGACAACGGTTGGAGGAAGATTATTCGACGCAGCAACTACATGAAGTGGGAAAATTGTTGTCTGAAAAGTGTGCGCTCTGAGCTAGAACCTCTTCTTACAATGTCCTCACCGTACGTTTGCTGGGTCAACGGTGAATAAACTGTTAGACAAACCTTGTCCAAACAGGACATAAGTAAAAATTAGGTCTCCCAGGAGACGACGGTGCTCCAGGAGGGAAGAGGCCAAGCATCAAGAGACACGTTTCATAGTCCACGGTTTCGAGACCAGCAACCATTTCCCTAGTAGCTCGCTCAAGCTCCCTGGATCGGGTTTGTTCTTGTCGTTCAGTGGCTCCGTTCACCTGAATGGCAGGAATTGAAAAAGGTGTAGCACCGCTGTTTAAGTTCTAGGAGCTGATTCGTAAATTCGCGAGCGCGAGCGTTCACATAAAAAGATCTAAAATTCCTTAGCATTAGCCCCCTAGAAGCAAAGATACCCCGTGATAGAGAATGCAGGCACTTCGAGCTGCGTTCGGTAATCAACAGACCATCTTTGTATGAACCCGGTAGACATGGCTACGTTCTTCTTGCTCCCCGATTAGACGCAGGCCCCGTATGTTTATGAAAGTCCATTACAGGGATGGTGCACCTAATAAGCTGTAGAACGGCAAGTGCATTTATGATAGTAAATAATTAATAATAATGATAATGGTAATAGTAATGTCAACTTGAGATGATTTTCATTGTGGCTTGAGAAGGGCAGATTTATAGAGAGTGAGATATCTATATCCTTTTCGGATCTCTCTTTGCAATATCCAGTCCATTTCCAGCATGACTGACAAAGACATTCCCAAGTGTCTTGAAAATTACACATGGACGCACTTTTTGCCTTTCAGAGGACGGTGAAAGTCCAGTGACCACCGTCTTGCACTGTCGATATCCATTTGGAAGACGCTAGCGTTGAAAATCCAGGGTTTCATGCTGCCTTAAAAAACGTTAAAATAGTTCGGACGCGCATCCGGAAAGTTGCTGGCTTAGATCAGAAATATAAGTGGTCTTAAAACGGGGGGCTGATGAAATTCAGACTGATAGGAGCGCCGTAATCCAGCGTAGAATTCCTGGTTGAATCCCGAAAAACGCGAGTATGTGAGGCTGCGGAAAGTTTTGGATGAACACTTTTGAGTGGCCATAAAATTTGGTATCCGATATGAGTACTCCGGACTCGGGTTCGGCTAGGCTATCCACAGGCATGTGCATTTCGTTTACGTAACGTGACGTACTGAAATATCCGTGTTCACTTGGGGCAGTAAAGCTGTTGGCATTGCGGCAATCTGAGGAGACCAACTTCAGGATTTTCCATAACCCTGCATGGTTTGTTAGTTGGGGGCTAACAGGTCCGCAGCCGCCGGGTGGTAGCGGTCACCAGATGTGTAGTTTGGAGTGACAGTTGCTTCCTTCCAACTAGAGGGGAAGTCACCTACGTTGAGCGACCGAGGAAACACCAGGTAGAAATTCCTCGTCATTGTGAGCCATGGTTTCTTCAGGATCTGCGGATGGACTCATTTGGGTCACGACGCGTTAAAGGGGTTTGCATTGTAGAAGAGTTGGCGAACATCCTCCTCCGTGTAGACCAAGTCAGCCAGAGGCCGTTAGTAGTGCGGATGTACTGAGGTCACTTAGGAAGAATACAGTTCTGCGCAGTGATTCTTGTGGGCTGCAGATACCACTATTGTCACTCTTGGGTTTTCTGTTTTCGTCCCTCGAACAGAGTGTGGTCGGCTTGTTTCTTCGGTGGTATCTCATGTACTTGTATATCACATCTTTTATTTTTCGGGAAGAGTTTGGTATCATGGGTGATTTTCGTACTTTCCGTCAGTTGATTTCTTAGTCGCAGTGTTTCTGCATCTTACGAAGTGTGAGCTCATTTTCTGTGTCCGCTGTAGTTACCTTTTCGGGGAATAGTTGGGATCTGACTTCAAGAAAAAGACGAATCCTTTTACGTAGCTCTTGCTCCATCAGACTGCATGCTAGGCTTTTTGGTACGCGTACCGCATCAGCTTGGTTAATTTTCTGAACAATGGTCCCATATGTCCCCTGCATTGAAGCTGGTCCCGGTTTAAGCTGGTCAGGGAAAACAAAAATTCCTGAGAAGTATGCACGGTAGAATTTTCCACTTATACTCCACCTTCCAGGTGCTTGTCCGGGTAGCGAGTGAAAACAAGTCAGCACATAGCGGTCACTGTGCCTCGTTAGAGTCTCAATACCCACCTGATCAACGAAGTGTCTTTCATTAGTGGTAGCCAGATCCAGTAGGGCCTGTCCGATATCCGGCGGTTGCAATGACATGCTGAGCCAATGCACTGATGCAGTATCCACTATAGCCGAAGCGCTTGAGCTCCATCCAGAAGGCCTTGGAGACGTTGACATCGACAGCAAGAAATCCGTGAAGTGGCAGCCGGGAGGGAGTTGCCGGGGGAAATTAATGGAGCACAGGTGGTCTGCCGTTGGATTTGAATGGTAGGTGATACTGGAAAGAAGGAAATCGGTTCCACGCGTGTAAATCACGGAAAGACAGAGGAGTGGGTTTGGCGACGGCATTCGGTCTGGGAAGAGACACATTCAAGTACAATAATAATGTTTATTCTCGGCTGCAGCGTGGAGACCATCAGGCATGATTATAACAGCACAATCAAAAGAAGCGCATGACTGACGGGATTTGAAGATACTCGGGACTGTGTGGAAGCGGGGCAGCCACACATACGATGGGCTTTATCTGACGCAAACGGGGTCATGCCTAAACAGGCACGGTCTAAATGCGGAGGATGCTGGGGGCATCCAAACAACTATTATATTTTGTTCTTATTTTTTGAAGATATTAAGCTCGAACAAGATCAGGCACTTAAACTTGGAGATGGTGGGCAACAACACACCTGGGGTGCAAAATTAAGGCACCCCGCCTGACACGTGATCATAAAACCGCGAATCGCCTAAAATTAGGAGCCCAAAAATGGATCTGCTGAATCACCGGTGTCACAGGTAAAACTGGAGGGTGCTGCTGAGACCCCGTGGCCTTGGACTGTTGGGTTCATGATCTGGGCCATGGAAAACGTAAGTGGGGATGATGATGAGGAATTAGTAGTACGGATGAATGGCACCTGGGTCCTCATAGTCACGGTGTTCAATGAAACCGTACAAACTCACTGGCGTCGCTGATGTGGTGGGGTCGGGCGTAAAATATACCTTGGGGTGTGCTTTTGTGTTATTACACACGACAAAACGCAAAACATCCAGAAAATGCTTTAATCTGTGAGGAGCGCAAACCAAAAGTCCACTGGGAGGCTCGAATCCGAACGAAAGATTCAGCAGATTACAACAAACTTGCTGGAGGAGGGGCATTAATCAGATAAAGAGTTCGTTCGTAGTTGAGGGTAAGCGGATAAGTGGGAGAGATGTGCAAACCAGGAGCCACCACTGCAATGACGTACTTGGATTAATGGACAGTCCCGTAATGGACGCCACGGCTAGGGTGGTAGGACTGAAGGTGTGCGATTCCGTGGGCAGTGTGATTCACGGGTTGACCAAGATACCAGAGCTCACGTGAGATCTCATGCATTTTCGGTTCACATAGAGATTTCTTCAGCTGAAGGCAGAGGCTAGGTAGAATGGATAAGAGCGATGCGGATGCTGCAGAAGATCGAGGGTCTGGAATAGGGGGGGAATGGGAAAAATTGACCACGTTTGGTAAGCATTAGATAGCATCAGAATGAATGGAGTCCATTATTAGAACAAGATAACTTGGAGCATATTACATTTGGGGCGGTGGAAAAAAGGAGCCTTACGAGACAGGATGGGAGTCGATTCGCGCTTAGCAGCCCAAAGGCCAACCAACAACCAAGCTTACCAATGTGGCGCTATTATAGTACAATTGACAGAACGCACCGGTGTTAATATGCAAAGAAGTGGTGTGATTGTACTGATATAAACATAACTTCCAAGACGATCGATCAGTTTATCTGAAACTCGCCACCTGAATTGAACAGTACCATAATTTACGGAGGGGATCGGGTGTAACAGAACTCATCACCGGGCCCCGGAACGCTGTCGTCAGCTTCGGTCAACAAGTGCTGCATGGCGAGAAGGCCCACTATCGGTAAGCATGAATACTAGCACTGAAGGGTTTGGAATTTCATCATTCATTCATGTGACCGCTCCAAGCAGTAGCAGAGAGAATTGTGTGCTTTGTGTTTGGTTAACTGTTATATCTGCTGATTCGTCAATCTGTGGTGTCCGCTGCTAACCCGCTCCAGTGCCTAATGCCGGAGAAAAAAGAATCACAGTAGGGAACACAACCGAGTGCGAGTGCGAGAGCACGTTACAACGGCCCAACGCTACTTAAAGGGGACTTTCTGACATTGATCCAGGCCGTTCGACGTGCGTTAATGAACACCCACCCATGCAAAACCTGAACGCTGATCACATTCGCTCGTGCTCCTGTGGCGTGCAAGAACGCTCATCAGATTTTGCTGAATTGATTGAATGGTTGACTGGATGCTTGCCGGCTTTCCTGTTGAGTTTTTGGTGGAGCAGTAGGTTCCGGCGTTCCAAGATTGCCTTCAGGGATCTGACCTTCCTGATATTGACGAAGTAGGTTTTGGTGTGATGACGCCTCTTCTAAGACAAAGGTGGCCACAGATTTGCAAGTTGGTGTAAGCCACGGATGTCGCCGCGTATCTTCAAGCTACTCCGTGTACTTTTTTCAAAACTATACCTGGGCGACACGACCGGGACAAGTCCAACTGAGCAGCGACAAGCAGATGGCAACGGTTCTTCTTTACGGACTCTTAAGTGAAAGTTACTCTCAGAACCACTGGGAATTGGCGAGGGACCCTTTGCTACAAGATGGATTGCGGGTATACCAGCACATCATTTGGCAAAGCAACAGGCCGACAATCACTGTGGGGCAAGAATTTTCCATCCCTCATGCACGTAACCCGCTCAGTGCCTAATGCCGGAGAAAAAAGAATCACAGTAGGGAACACAACCGAGTGCGAGTGCGAGAGCACGTTACAACGGCCCAACGCTACTTAAAGGGGACTTTCTGACATTGATCCAGGCCGTTCGACGTGCGTTAATGAACACCCACCCATGCAAAACCTGAACGCTGATCACATTCGCTCGTGCTCCTGTGGCGTGCAAGAACGCTCATCAGATTTTGCTGAATTGATTGAATGGTTGACTGGATGCTTGCCGGCTTTCCTGTTGAGTTTTTGGTGGAGCAGTAGGTTCCGGCGTTCCAAGATTGCCTTCAGGGATCTGACCTTCCTGATATTGACGAAGTAGGTTTTGGTGTGATGACGCCTCTTCTAAGACAAAGGTGGCCACAGATTTGCAAGTTGGTGTAAGCCACGGATGTCGCCGCGTATCTTCAAGCTACTCCGTGTACTTTTTTCAAAACTATACCTGGGCGAAAGGCCATTTTCCCATCATTTCCAGTCTATAGCTGCGCCAGATTTTCGACACGACCGGGACAAGTCCAACTGAGCAGCGACAAGCAGATGGCAACGGTTCTTCTTTACGGACTCTTAAGTGAAAGTTACTCTCAGAACCACTGGGAATTGGCGAGGGACCCTTTGCTACAAGATGGATTGCGGGTATACCAGCACATCATTTGGCAAAGCAACAGGCCGACAATCACTGTGGGGCAAGAATTTTCCATCCCTCATGCACGCTATCGGAGCTGCAAGATGGCAAGCTATCAGGCAGTTATAATCTTGGCTTGTGCATCAGCAATGAACTCGATCTACTGGATATTTTGTGCGGTTTGGGGGGAGCCAGGCCAGCAAAACAGCTGTCATTTCGAACTAGCAAACAGAAAACAGCCGCTGGGAGACCAGAGTGCGGAGAAAACAAATGAAACCGTAGCTACCATTGTGTAAATTGGAAGATAAGAGGAGATATTCAGAGCGTATACACTATGGTTTAACGGCGAAGGAGCCTCGATGTGAGCTACGAAGTCGGGCAGTGCAAATTAACTGATCATCTTGGTGGTTTTTGGAGCCATGCAAGTATTTCTCAACCGATCATCATCAGGGAGATATTTAAGGCTAATAGTGCGCTGTCAGGAATGGTAAAATTACTCGGATTCGGTCTATATCGGTTGTGATTTGTCCGAATAATGCATAAGTCATTAAGCTGCCCCGGCAGAGTAATCTAGGGCAGGAACCTAGCATATGTTGCCTGAGAGGAAAGTCAGGCCAGTAGCACAGCACACTCAGGTTAGACCAATATTTCACACAGGCTTCGCCCAAATCAAGCCATCAAAATAGCAAGGTATGATAGGAGGGGTGGTTATATTTTGTTTATTTCCTGTACCGTTGTCGAAATCAAAAGTGCTTTTGAGAAAGAAACCGGTGTAGTTTCGTATTAAGTAGAGCAGAAGTGGATTCAAAAGACAGAATTTATTTACTGCAAAAATTGCAATGGTGCGTGGGTTTCACAGGCTGTTCAAGTAGACCATTCCGGGTGCAAATTGAGTAAACTAGGGAGAGACGAAAGTTTGCACAAGCTGGAAGGCATACAGTGACACTGCCGGAGTTATCGAATTTATAGCGAAAACTTGAACTTATTTTTGGCTCAGTCTGTGTTATAAAGACATCTTGATGCAGCAGACGGTGTAGGAGGGTTAGACTGTGAAATAATTGACACGGTTGCTATTATTTATGGACACCTCAACTAGGAGGGAGTAACGAGACGTTTTTTGGACTTGGAAGATAAGAAGCTTAAGACCAGTGACCCAGAGAGCTGACTATTTGTTGGTTTGGTGAAAGGCTTGAATTCAAGAAATGGGAAGAAATGTGTGGGCAATTTTTATATCGTCTACAAATAGGGATGGTTTGCTATTGAACACGGCGCTGAAGACGAATTTTCAAGTCAGCTTAAACCTGGAGTAGCCGTTAATCGAGATCTATGCATCAGATGTGACTGGTGTGAGCCAGGTTACCGTAAGTCCGATCATAGACGCTTGGTCAAGGCAAGTGGGACATTATATTTCAGGGATTTCGTAGAAGAGGCTGATGCAGTTTACGGACAAGCACTTCGCTGCTATATTCGCTGCGCCCGAAGATGCTGAGCTGAGAGACATGCCATCAGAGAGGTTGGCATATTTAATAATTTTAAGCCGGGATCGATTTCAAAGCTTCAAATTTACATCTGTGCCGTACTCGGTCGCTTCTTGGTTCGGTGCCTATGTGTTGTTCTGTGCCTTTATTGTGTTACCATTTGGTCATTTCAATGGCCGCTTTTTGTTTGAATAAGCCTTCGCACAGTTACGTACAATACAGACGGCCAAGTGTTCTGACTTTGGCTTCTGATTTCGCGTGCGCTTACGGCGGTTATTAACGGGATTCATGCACTAAATCTGGTATCAAACCTATTCCCCGGATTTCATTATACGTAAGAACCGTTCCAAAGAAGATCAGTGAATTACCATGATTGGATTATTATTTATTCGTTGACCTGGGCCAACAGAGAACTATTTTAGAGATAAAAATTCCAAGGAGTATATTTAATTTGATCCCATTTATTGCAGTAAATTCACTCCAGCATTACTATTTTATTTATTTGCCGTACAAGTCTGTTGAGGTAGCCCTTAGGGTAGCCAGGCCTGTAAACTCCCAACGGTTATTCTTCACTTGCAAAGGAACCTTGCTCTCTAATGTGCGCCGACACTCGTTTTCAGGACGCAGTTTTTCCGCCCGTCGTGAACACTTTCAACGGCTGTTTCTTGTATCTCTTGCAACCCCTTTGCAATCTACTTAACCGTAATATTAAAACTTTAGTATTTCCTCTCGCTTCTGATATTCGGGCTCAACTAGAGCACTAATAACTGGTAAGCTCGACGTGAACACCAACTATCATTGCCCTGGTAAATAGACTTGGAGTCCGAATATCAGAAGCGAGCGACACCGATAACGTCTTAGTATTACGGTTAAATGGATTACAACGGTAAATACACCTTATAACTATTAGTACAACCTAAAATTGGAACGCACAATAGTGATGAGACCCATCTGTTTGTAAAGTCATCGGAGAAGTTAAGCAAAGAGAAACCTGTTACAGGGGGTAGTTTCTTGACAATTTCCTTGTTTTCCGTTGCCTGAGTTTGTTGACGCTAGATCGAAGAGTCGATGTGGCGCGCAGCTGACGCGCGCTGTGCCGGTGTGTTGAGCCAACCTGTGTTCTGACGGACGCATGATGTGTGTGATATTGATCTTGTTCTGCCATTATATATATCGTATCAATAAGTAAAACGTCAAAACAATAATGGGAGGACACATAGCGCCTTTTGAGCCGTCAAGAAATCGTTGTTGGCATGTTGTTCGTCAAAGTTTTATTCGTGTTAAGACGCTGACGCGTGATTGTGATACAGATAACAAGCTGGGAAATAAACTTAGCATTAGTATTTCATCTGATATTTCTCAGCGTTTATGAAATTGTCCTCTTTTCGTGCAACCGCGCCTCCACAAATCCCTCAGTCATGCTTCATTCTGACTGTTAACCTATGATCACTCTAGACGGTACGCCACCCACAAGTTGGGAATAAACATTATTATTATTACTATTATTATTAATACGTGCGGTGTGAACTTGCTTTCAGGAGTAATCAAACAGAAGGGTCAACGTGACATGGTTATGTGGCTTATTCGGCCATTCAAAAAGGGGGCGCTTGCGTGGTGCAACGCGCCCATAAACGAATCGCTGACAAGTGCATTAAAACAAAAGCTTCTCTCAAAAAGTATCAACATAAAATCACTATGGTTTCCCTGAGCTTATTTTTTTGGCGCAACTTTTGCCAAACTCAGCAAGGATCAAGGGGATAATCTACTACACGCTGACTATCAAGTGGTTGACGTCACAGCAAATACTGTTTTGTAAGTTACAACCACGACATGCAGCTTTCTGAGTCATTCGGGCATTCTGTTTGGCCTCATTAACACGAATGACTAATAGGTGCTATCTGCGCTGAGTTCAGTAGAACCACTGAACCACGTCTTTCGAAAACCTAAAGTCAACCCGCCACCCCAATGTCAACGTTCTGGACACCGAAATTTGCAGATCTGAGGTTGGTGTAGCTAAGTGGTACGGCTCAAAATAAGGGGTAGACAGCGTTCGTGCAAAACAAGTTAACCGGAAATATCTTTTTGGCCAGATTCGGTATACCTAGGAGTATCTGAGAATTTATCCGCGTTTCCGCGGTCTGGTGACCAAATGAAAAATTGGGTAGGGTCGCGTGAACAAAACACGAGTTGTTCTGGCAACCAACTGGGGTCTGCCTGTCACAGTAAATATACTATGTTAAGAGAAGGCATATGGCTAGGGATTCCTGCAGTATAGACCACATGCTCAAGTAAACATGACAACACAGCTTGGAGAATGTCCACATGCAATTGCGCAGCAGCATTGTACGCACTTGGCGCGATAGTGATTTCCATGGATGCATCGATGGTGCTGCGTGCGCTTAAAGTAACTACATAGAGCGCTTTAATTCACTTCTTGTTTTGAACTCTGCGCTGTCTGATGAAGTTGGCACACGATTTGATTGAACTTCTGGGCCACAGCTGCGTGGGCCATAACTTAGACGCACAATGCTTTTCTTCTGAAAAACCTTTGGGATTGGAAACAAGACCTTTCGCTCCAAAATGTTGCATTTTATTGAAGATGTGCTCAAACCAAAACTAATCGCAATTTGCCTGCGTTTTTTGATGCTGCTTATTTCAATTAATCTCGTTTCTAAATTTTTGGCGCGCATTCGTCCTCGAACGTGCTTCAGAAGCGATCAAGTATTTAGCGGCGTCGTCCCTATTCTTATCGGCCAAAATATATACGTCCCCTTTAAAAGCAAGAAGATGGCTGAATGGGAGTTTATGATTAACTTCATTGAACGTAGTGTGGGGCTGTCATGGGGTTGTTTGTGTTAAATTTCACGTCGTAAACAGATTTCCAAAATGAATCGATGCAGACATGCCATTCTCAATAGTATAGCATAGCCTGCTTTTGATACATTTCATCGTCCATGTTGTCTTTAAATATGGATGCTTCCCAAACGGACAGTGATTTTTGTGGTTAATCTTGCTAAAAAGTGAATAATCAGAGTATTTCAGGTTAGCAGTTATTGCCACTGTTTTTAATGTTTTCACTCAGCGCCAGTCAATGATTGTGAGACAGTTCGTTGGAAAATACGGACGATTTGGATATGTGTAGCTAAATTTGTCACCTTAAGTACCCACGTCGAAGGCCATGTGACATTCGATTCGTGTTTATTAGGTACAGTAACCCTATTCTGATTGAAAACTAACTCGTGTTTATAATGACGGGCCTATTGGTGCGGTCCTCGGAGCAACCGACAACGATATTACCTGCCATTATGCCAGAGTAGCTTTACTCATTTTGTATTCCTGATAGTCTACCCTGTACCGCAAAGTTTTGTGTGGACATAAGGAGAGATTTATGAACTATTTGTGAGCCCCGGAGAATGAGGAGCAAATGATGAATTATGTAGTGGACAGTGCCTGCCATATTTGTTTATTTATATGTAACGATTGTCTGTGTGCAACCCTTCTAGCTCAGTTTCGGCTGGTAAGCTTGCCTTCCGGTTTTCGTTTACATAGATTGTCGTGAACACCTTCGAAGGGTTACCACCTTCTTTTGCTACCATGTCGTGCTTGGTGGGTGTCTAATGGGTGCAGAGTGGTGCCTTCGACGCCTTGTTGGTTCTACCGGCAGGCGTTTGTGAGTAAATTTGTATGTACATGCCATGTAACAATTTGTCCAATCACACACGGTCGACAAATATGACAACCCTCACACGCTAACCAGCCTCACACACCGCAACGCAATTGCTCGCCGGTTCGCGCGGGCCATGATGCACAATAAACGTTATGTTTCCGAAATGGGCTAGTGTTTTACGCAGGGTACACCACAACTGGGTCCACTTGTTGAGCGCACCCTCTCGGGGTTCTACGAGATGTATGAAGTCTGTAGCCCAAGTCCATGATGTACCACTATCTTAAAATCTTTGGCTTGCTTGGATAATTTCAAACTGTGATGGGTGTGCAATCAAGTTTCGGTTTACGAGTAACACGCTTGAGGTGTAGCACAAGAGAAGTATATTCAGTGTCTCAGTCACATGTAGGTCGCTTCGCTCCTGTAGATTTATCTAAACATATTCTGCGTTATTTACTGATAGGAGCAATCTTTTTTTACCTAAAAGCACCAGATATCAAGACAAATATATAGGTATATGTTCAACTGCAGATTTTCGCCCTCTTTTGTCACCTGCACAAGCTTGTTTTCAACGAAAGGTCTGGGTGCTTCGGTCTCCGTATTGCCTTCTCTGTCGGAAAAAATGGAGCCAAATGCCTGAAAACAACTGTACTGAAACCGATTACAAGCAAATTACAGCCATAAAATGTGCGTTTTGCAGTTGCATCTGGGAAACAAGTGTGGAAAGAATTACTAACAGCCTGCCGGATGGAAATGACCAGAGCCCCGTCCGCCCAGCCTGCGTGAAAAAAGTCCACTGGTTTCCACTGCCGCACGACGTTCAGGATAGAGTGGATTGCGTCAGGGAAACTTCACTGGCCAGCCACCTATCCAACAAGACATGAGGTTAACAAACACGAACTCAACTAATAAAAACGTATGCCTGTATCTCCACAAGCGAAATCGTCCAGGGAAACCACCATAAAATCCTGTCATTTTGACCGCTCATGTGAAACAGGCACATCGCTTTGTCAGGCGTGCTCCCGACGCAACTGCAATGCATGCAATGGTCACATGGATCCCACACAAGCGCCCTAAGATGAACTGTAGACTCCGCAGTCGGCGCAGGCATTCGCGCCAATAGTGAAGATATTGGCTCCTCACGATACACTGATATGGTGTTGCACTATACTACACTTTGTAATCACGCAACATCATTCACTGCGCGTGATAGTCATCATTCTGCAAAATAAATGTTTCGTCTATCCCAGCCGTCTTCTCATAAAAAGGGAAGATGGTCATTCCTGGTGCGCCCGCTGTGATGGTGTTGAAAGTTCTAGGTCAATCCTTGTACCTTACAGGCCCTTATTTGGCTAGCGAGGTTATCTTATCGCCAGGGGCCGCCAAAGTTCTTGATGCCGTGGTCGGTATTTCCGCCCTGAAAGCGCCCGGGACACATTCAGCGGATAACATGCAGCTTTGTACATGACATGCGCAAACCTGATTGGGAAACGTCTGCAAGAAGCGACAGCAAGAATCAAACTCAGACAGACCAAGGCAGGTAACTGCCGGGCAATGGGCGATAGGAAAGTTGCTTACTAATCTTTTGCTGCATCCATAGATGTTGTAATATTCTGTGCTAAGGCCGTGATCCTAAAGCGAGAAATTGAATAATTAGCCTAAACGCGCAACCTAGATGTTCTATCTGACAGATAACATGTAGTCTAATTCACGGACGGACGGTCAGTGATTATTGCGGCGAAACCGAAATCTACGAACTTCACCTGCGTTTGTTCAGTAGTTTCAAGTAGGCAGTGAACGATATATTGAATTGGAGGTGGGCGGACGGTATAGATAGGCAAACCGTAGATCCATAAGAAATTAACAGTAAATCGTATGGAAAGTTAAAGAAATGCCGGCGGCTAGATTGAACCTCGGGCAGTTAGCACCGCATGACGGCACACAAAGGGCAGTTTGCTACCGGGCAAATCAAATGGGGAAAAGGTTGTTCAGTTCAGTGTGACAAATTGTCAACAACAAGCCCAGCAATGAATGTGAACAAATCGTCTATCGAAAAACGGTTGAGGTGGATTCGACTTTGTAGAAAATAGAAGCAAAATACCTCGGTATCTATTTAAAAATCAGGTTCAACTGACCTCTGAGTTTGGCCAAGGTGTAGTTAGTGGACGACAAAAAGAAACAAAAATTGAAAATAATTGAAAATATCAAGCCTCTCTGTTATTGTACCATGCTACCTTTCTGACTGACTTGAAGTGACAGGTATACGCAGAGCCTGTTTGATAAGAGTGTGCCTGATTACTGACCTAACATCTTCTCAAGGCAACTCATAAAAAATTCCTTCTAGATAGGCCCTTGCCCTGGACCATAATATCCTTTCTGTTTAGTAAGTTGTGCTTCGTCCTGTAAAGCCATTACCAGCGTAAACAAAATCTCAGATTTCAGCGTATTATACCTGTGTAACATAATAAACACACGCGCAGACTGCGGCCTGCCTGTGCTTGACTCGGTAGGTTACGCTCCGCCATCGTTTAGCCATTGGCCTATCTATAACTTTTCAATCATCCCAACGGCAGCTGCTGCCCCATATGTCCCCATCGCGAGTTGCATCTTCCGGCAGCTAGTAACTATTGCCTGAGCTAACTGACCGAGCTGTTTTACATGCCTGACTCTTCCTAAAACCGAATAAGATGTCCGGTAGCCGGGGTTCTTCATTGATGCACAAGCCGCAATCATGACTGCATAGTGGCCTGCTACCTTGCAGATTTTGCAGCACACAAAAGGAGTGAAACCCTCGTTTGGTGATCAACATATCCTGCAGAAAGCGTTGCTTTGATGAATTGCACTATTATGCAACAAAGCACCGGTTCTTCCCCCATTGCCGGTGTTTTTGAGCTTGGCTTTCGATTCAGGAAATCCATAAGGGAGCACTGAGTGGGTGGGTACTTGATATCTAAGTCACTCGTCTGGGGCACAAAACCCTAACTCCGCTTGGCTTCTGCTTCTATACATTGAGACCCTGTAGCCTAATAGAATCAGCAGCTTTGTTGTCCTCATAACAAATTGTAACACACACACTCAACCGCAGTAACACTTCAACCAACTACTGGCCCTTTCAAAGAAATCGACCATCATCCCCCTACTTGCCTTTGTTCAAATACTCTTTAAGGAAATTCTGCATCCGGTTGCAGCCAAAAATCTCTCACATCTGAGGCGCAAAGCGGTAAAATTCGCTCGCTTCTCATGCCACCATGAGGCTCTTTATATGTCTATTATAAAAGTTTGTGACTCATCTGACTGATCACCCATGCCAAAGCATTGCCGTCCATCTTCACTCAATCATGTCTGAAATATCAGAATGCACAGACGGCTAGGACGGCCACTCTTGATGCTACCAGACTGTGGACTGCAGGATTTACTCCGTTCTATTGCCACAGGAACAAAATATATTCAGCCCGCATCAAAATGTCATACGCCGCTACTATTTTAAACGACTAGTTCCCCTGAATCACTCAACTTCTAGGATTACTTAGGTGGTCTGTACGTGCGGCACGTAATATCATAAGGCTACCCATATACCCAAGAAATTATACATCACTCACCGTGGCCCCCAAATGATTGCATTTATTCCTCAGGGACTCCCGAACACAATTTCTTAATGAGAGCTGCTAAACTAAAATAAGGACTATGCGATGTTTTTATAAATCATTTTTTCTCCTAGCACTCACAAACACGTGATAACACTATCACCGAGGGTGATTGCATGCTGACGAAAAGTACGCTGCAAGCACTCCTGTAAGTAAATGTTTCTTAGTGTCCCCCATTTAAATACCGAATCCTGTGTTTTCTGATTTCAAAGATCTCTGTTTCGAGTAATCATCGAAAGAGACATTCATCTTTTTCGGCTAACTCATACGAGATTGATGTCGTCCATTTGTCTCTGACGAACGTCGTCACATAATACTGTTCGCCTATCATCCGTGTGAACAAGCCAAACGGTTCACGCAGTGAAGCAAACTGTTTGCCTTTCATGATGACAAACAACCGGATGTACGGTAAATACGTCGTCGATGAGAGGCAAAGTGTAGTTGTCTTAAAAACCTGTCCCAATCTGTTTGTCGCATATATCGCGCCAACATTTACCACGACCGGGAAGCGTCTGAACAGCGCCATCTTCTGCCACCTGGTGAAGCATGTGCCTGTTTTGGCCTTCTCCCCACCCAAACACGAGCACACGTCCGGACTAGGGAAAATTTGCCAGGACCTAACGTATATCATCTGTTACAGTAAGAGCCAACTACCAGTCACCCACTCAACGGAGATGGTCGACGCTTCCGGTGGCGCTTTTGTACGTTCATTTGCTACAACCTGCCGAACTTCACATGATGGCGTTCCATACTTCGGAAGAGACCTGCAGATGTCCCACTCATCTTTGTTTTATCGTTCATTGACCGAAAGTCGATTGCGCGAAAACTTGAAAAAGTTATGATTGTTTCAGATGGGTTTAAATTTGGAAATCGACTTTCGTTACCAGTATTACCACGAGGTTGTGCGCCCGTCCCCTAAGACAGAAAGGTGCTGGTCAGCCAGTGCCTTGTGTACTGTTTACTATTAGCCACTGATCTTAGCATGCTAGCTTCTCCGGTTTTCCCAACTTTGCGTCAGTTTTGCTGACACCCGGCTGCGTTTGTGGCATACTCATTCAAAATTGGAACAGCTGTTATTCTTCAATAACTGCTCAACGCGCACACACCAAACCTTTATGCTTCACGTATTCACTTGACCCCTCCAATAAATGATGTTGGGGATAAAATCTGTTAGTTGCAAAGTTCTCAGGAAACTCATCTAGAGCGACTTCTAAATTCGTAACGTTGAAATTTCAAAATCGAATGCACGTCAAAATTTAGATAGGCCATTTATTTAAAGGTTTTCACAAAACGCCGTTTTTTCGGGCAACATACGCAAAACAAAACGTCCCACGTTGTTTTTTCTCCTACCCAAAAAGGTTTGGGAAAATGGACCATTCTGCTTAGCACGTCACAAGTACACTGCTAACTGCGGAGAATGTGCAACCAGAACAACGGATCTGGTGGAGCGGCAGAGTTGGCGTGATCCAGCCGGTCAATGTGAACTAAAACTTAGGACCACCGCTGAGGCCTTGTGGCCTTGAAATGTTGAATTTATGGGCAGGGTATTGAAAAGCCCAAGTGGGGATGATTGGGTGGAGTAATTGGCAATGTCAGTAAATGGTAGCAGTAATCTCAGAATCATGGTGTAGAATGAAACTGGAGTGACTCACTGGTGCCGCTGTTGTGGTGGAGTCAGGCGTAAAAGTTCCATGCAATGGTGTGATATTGAAAACACACAAGCCGGAACGCGAAATGTACAACAATTATTCACCGCGGAAGGGCACAGACTAAAAGTCCACCGAAATGGTGAGATCTGAACAAAAGGTTCAGTAGTATATAACGAACGCGTTCTGGAGGCGGCTGGGACCAGATGAATGGTTGGTCCGTATATGAAGTTAGTCGAACGGGCGGGTAAGAGGGTACGGTCCAAAGTAGGAAGAGAATAGTTGCGGGTGTTATCAAGCAAATATAACAGTGCCTCGCCATCATTGGTTCGACATACCCCTTTTAGGATATCATCTTATCGAACATCGCTTTTGAGGCCACTGGGCCTTGGCGTTCCTTCTGTGAGTAGCAGGATTGTTAAGTTGACCAAGGGAATCCAGAGGGGTAGAATGAAGCCCATGTATGATCGTAGGTTTTCTGGTCCGGTTAGAGATTCCTTTGAATGTAGATCACAGGCAAGCTGGAATGCGTAACAGTCAAACAGGGCGTCCGTATCAGGTGTTTCCGAAGGTCGTTCTTAGGGAGACGAGGGAATGGGATGAGATCAGTATAGCTCGGTGATTTTGAGGAGATATTAGATAGAATAACGTGCAACGGGCGAGAAAAACCTAACGTTCACAATAGTAAATATGGCGAACACAAGTGAGCGGATGGGACAGGATAGGAATAGATTGGTATTTAGTGGACTAGCGATCAAGCATGGGCTTATTCTGAAAAGAAATGAGTGTGTTCCTGATAATAGTGGTGATTATCGGATGACTTCCGTGCCTCTTTAGACAAAAAGCTCTACGCACATCTGATGCTTAATCCACTGCTTGTTGTTGGGGAATGTGCTGAACTTTCTAGCTTCTTCGGATCTCCTGACGTTCCATTGGTTTTCCTAGTCGTCTGTTGCAATCGTGGTGAACCCACTCGTAAAGCAAAACAGCTTTGGTGCTTCGATTGTGGGCTGAAGGCACGAAAACTACACAAGGATCCACCGTGTATTAATTCAACGCTTCATCAACTGCCATGAACCCGACAGTCTCTAATTTCCCAATGTGTCTGAAGCCACTTGCAAAGCTATAGCGGCGGAAGTGCAAAATCAAATGTGCACATATATTCAGGGGAGAAGATTACTTTAAACCAGCTCTGACTTTGTGAAGGAACACCAGAGCGATTTTTGCTTTCAGCATGCAAAAATTTAAGATTGTGCTTGTATTTTTTTATTCAACCCGCAAATATTCTTGAGAGAACAGGACCTTTTGGCCAAGAAGCAGGCGTGCAACTTGCGGTCAAACTGGAACTGTTGGCGGAAACAAATTGCGGAAAGCGATTAATTAAAACAAATCCCAAAAAGGATTAAGATTTGGGTGTTTTCTGGTTGGGGAATGCGCCCGGTTAAACGGAACGTCCAACGGCACATTTTCCTCTGGGCACGGTGGTTACGGATTGACTCCTGTAGTGCTTGACCTATATCACCCCGGGAGAACCGATTTTTACCTATGTCTTGTTCGAACAATTTTACCCAACTGGTTTTTCACCGGTAAATACCCGTCGGGGACATGGCAAAAAGATTTTCAAGCGCAGACAGCACACATTCATAGGGTAAAACATTCCCCATTTCGGGTAACAGCTGGGTGGAATAACCTTCCTCCGACGGCTGTCCATGTCCCAGTTCAAAGCACTATCAGACACTTCTTTGAGTCCTCGCGCTCGCAAGCATACTGCCACACGCTGAGAACATTTTTGCTTGTGTGTCTACCGTAGCTCCTTGAGTTCCTCTGGAGATGACCAGGTCCACATACGAATCCTTGAAAAACTTTCCTCCTGCTAACACTTTACTCATCTGCTGATAGGTGGATTCAGCACTCCAAAGGGCCTCCCACAAGGAGCTCCAGCGCGTTGGAGCAGGAGGACTTTTGCAGCGAGGCTGATTGAAGTCGTTCAACAGATGGCTTGGATTTCTATAGAGGACTCAAAATGTCGCTGCGCCTACCGGGTACCTCGCGGTACAGCTACCATCCCTCATGGATTTGTAATCACCAACAAAAGACACTTCGTTAATCAGGTAATAATTAACGCTCCACTGGAAGATAGCGGTTGCTCAGTGCCAATCTTTGGTTTCATCTGCTATTTAGCCGGAAATCCCGAACCACAAATGTGGTTCCGAAATTTTTGCCGTGCAGACTTCTCAGGAAGGTGCATCTTTCTTGAATAAGTTAAACTGGGACCATCTTCAGCGGAGAACTTATATAGGACAATTTTCCAGAAAGTTCCCGAGCCTGAGGCGAAGTTAGTCCAAAAAAACCAGCACGCAACCGAGTGAGCCGCAGACTGTCTAAAAGGATTCTGCTTTTTCTAGAAAAGAGTTCTCTACTTTATCAAAAAAATGAATACAGGAGACACAGAAGATGAGCTGGCATTTCGCAAAATGAGGAACCGCTGTAAATCAGAAATCCGGCAATGAAACTTACAAAAGCAAGTCACCATTATGGACCTCACTCAGAAAAACATAAGTGTGCTGTTCAAATACACGAGACGATACCGCAGACATAAGTCATCCGCGTTCTCCTCGAGGGACAGGAACGGAGAACTCACGGGTGACCCAAAAGTGGTAGCTGAGGTTTACAGGGAACACTATGCAGGTCTATATTCAGCCCCAGTTTCCTCGTCATCTCCACCCTTGTCAAGGCACAACTACGAACAGCCTGCAGTCAACTTGATCTTTACGGTGAAGGACATTCGACAAATCTTGCACAATATCAACCCATTCTGCGCCTTGTAGCCAAACCAGGTCGAACCAAGGGTCCTGAATGAAACGATGCCTACACTGATAAAACATTTTACCTGGTGTTCCGTCAGTCGCATGACCAAGGGCGCCTTTCCTCCGCTTGAAATGAAGCGATTGTCACGCCAATCTACAAAACTGGTGACCGATTATTGCCCGGGGGCTACCGGCCTATAAGCCTCACTACCTTGCCGCGCATGTTTATGGAACGCATTCTGAAGCGAGCTACACTAAATCACGTTACTTCCAACAACTTAACCTGTCCAGCTCAACACACTTCTTCCAAACCGTTGGTGCGTGACAACACGCTCGTGATTATGGAAAATCTAACCCAGAGCAAGGACGAGGCACTTATATTCGATGCCATATTTTTCGACTTCCCAAAAGCCATTTATGGGGTCCCACACGTCTCGCTGCTCCACAAACTCGAGTCTCACGGGATTCAAGGGAAAATCCTCCCCTGAATCAGGGCGTTCCTATCAGACAGAGGATTCCGAATGAGAATAGGCTCGACCTGCTGTTGTTTAGCGCCGGCCTCCATAAAGTTCCTCAAGGCCCCGTCCTGGGATCACTCCTGTTTCTGATCTGCGTCAACGACCTTCCAGATGTTCTCTTTTGAGGGCGACCTGAAATCCTTGGGTTCCAATGTCAGCGATCTCCAAATGTATGAAGGCGCTGCAAAGCAGTGGTCGCTGGAAGGGCACCTCCCTCTAAACAAGGAAAAGCGCGTCCATATTTAATTTGGAGAAGACTTAGTGAATGCCTTTTTTTATACATGGTGAGAAAGAACCGGAAAACATCATGAGGATAGACGCCAAAAAGGATCTGGGCATCTGGGTCTCTTCTCCCTGGAGTACCGTCGCCTCTGAGACGACCTAATTCCTACTTATGCCGTTTGAACGAAGCTTGGCAAACAGGTCTTTCACCGTTGGCCCAGCAAACACACGGCGGGGACATAGTAAGAAAATTTTTAAGCTCAGGGGGGGCACGCATTCATTAGGAATACTTTTTCTCATTTTGGTTAATAGTTGCGTGGAATTACCTTTCTCAGACCGTTGCCCACGCTCCTTCTACAGCTCAGTTCAAAGCACTATTAGACCATTGTTTATGCGAGTCCGCGAGCTGGCAAGCTAACTGCCCCGCGCTGAGAACATAAAAAGCGGTGCTACATCCTTCATTCACTTGTGCCTTTCAGGTAAACGGAAGCTGCTGAACAAGATAAATGAAACCGATCCGTGAACTTTGGGCAAAAGCCTATAACGTAGGACTTGAAAGTAGCGGCCATTTTATTCCGCCTACAAACCATCCAGTGACATTATGGGGGATGTATGGTCTGGCCACCTAATAATTTGCTTCGCCAGGAGCGTGTGGCAAAGAAATAAAGATAATAACGCTAGGTCGCGTAATAGAGGTTAGGTGGAACAGACTCGCAAATAATTGTTCCCTTCAAAATTATTTGTCGTTGGCCAAGATCAGTGAATAAACATTAATCCAATCACGGTTGTCTCGGGGTCTTCTTCTGAACAGTTCCCACATATAATAGATTCCGAAGATAGTCTGAAATGTTTTGTTACCAGAATTAGCACATGAGACTCGCGAATGACCACTGTAAGCGCGAGCGAAATCAAAGGAAAGAGTCGAGGCAATTGACCACGTTTGTATTGCGTGGAATTGTACAAGAGGCGCGTCTTTGTGGCTTTTCGTATTAAAACGAAAAACGGTTATGCAAGTAACAAAATACGTAACGTTATAATGGGGGCGAAATAATGGTACAAAACACCACAGTCGCTCGGTCTATCGGGGAAGATCACACCTTGGCCCAAGCCAGATTTAACAAATCCTGACCATCATAAGAAACAAAAGACTTTCAAGCTGTGACGAATTAACCGGCTTCGGCGAGACGCTTGCTGCGATCCTAGAATTTTCCATACCCAGTGCGCGAATGGCCGCCCCAATTCGAGTTTGCCCGGGCGTAATGCGCGTGATTATTGTCTAAGTGATTTCCAAATCTAACAATTAACAAAACGCGCAAAGCAAACGGATTTCCCACAAAATTTCACCCATTTTCATAGAGTCAATGCGCGAAGCAAGCGACATCTATTAAAATACGAATTCTTTGCACACAGTGGACTCCAAATTCTTTTAAAGAGCTATTAATAAAACAGCGGTCGCGTGGGAGGATCTCAAGGGTCCGAATATTTGTCATTGAGTGCAAAATCTTTTTCGAACGATTGTTTCGCACGCATTCATTAGGAATACTTTTTCTCATTTTGGTTAATAGTTGCGTGGAATTACCTTTCTCAGACCGTTGCCCACGCTCCTTCTACAGCTCAGTTCAAAGCACTATTAGACCATTGTTTATGCGAGTCCGCGAGCTGGCAAGCTAACTGCCCCGCGCTGAGAACATAAAAAGCGGTGCTACATCCTTCATTCACTTGTGCCTTTCAGGTAAACGGAAGCTGCTGAACAAGATAAATGAAACCGATCCGTGAACTTTGGGCAAAAGCCTATAACGTAGGACTTGAAAGTAGCGGCCATTTTATTCCGCCTACAAACCATCCAGTGACATTATGGGGGATGTATGGTCTGGCCACCTAATAATTTGCTTCGCCAGGAGCGTGTGGCAAAGAAATAAAGATAATAACGCTAGGTCGCGTAATAGAGGTTAGGTGGAACAGACTCGCAAATAATTGTTCCCTTCAAAATTATTTGTCGTTGGCCAAGATCAGTGAATAAACATTAATCCAATCACGGTTGTCTCGGGGTCTTCTTCTGAACAGTTCCCACATATAATAGATTCCGAAGATAGTCTGAAATGTTTTGTTACCAGAATTAGCACATGAGACTCGCGAATGACCACTGTAAGCGCGAGCGAAATCAAAGGAAAGAGTCGAGGCAATTGACCACGTTTGTATTGCGTGGAATTGTACAAGAGGCGCGTCTTTGTGGCTTTTCGTATTAAAACGAAAAACGGTTATGCAAGTAACAAAATACGTAACGTTATAATGGGGGCGAAATAATGGTACAAAACACCACAGTCGCTCGGTCTATCGGGGAAGATCACACCTTGGCCCAAGCCAGATTTAACAAATCCTGACCATCATAAGAAACAAAAGACTTTCAAGCTGTGACGAATTACCCGGCTTCGGCGAGACGCTTGCTGCGATCCTAGAATTTTCCATACCCAGTGCGCGAATGGCCGCCCCAATTCGAGTTTGCCCGGGCGTAATGCGCGTGATTATTGTCTAAGTGATTTCCAAATCTAACAATTAACAAAACGCGCAAAGCAAACGGATTTCCCACAAAATTTCACCCATTTTCATAGAGTCAATGCGCGAAGCAAGCGACATCTATTAAAATACGAATTCTTTGCACACAGTGGACTCCAAATTCTTTTAAAGAGCTATTAATAAAACAGCGGTCGCGTGGGAGGATCTCAAGGGTCCGAATATTTGTCATTGAGTGCAAAATCTTTTTCGAACGATTGTTTCGGAGAAATTCTGGGCGTGCTTCTAGGACGCGGCCTCAGATCCTCTGTATCCATCCGAGAATCCGTGAATAACGCTCAGTGTTCGCACGATGGAATTGATTTTTCGAAAGCTGCGGCGTGTCCCTGATGGTCTGACTGACTTTAGAGCACCAGCTTAAACTTTCGCGTCCTATCCAAGCACCCCGGGGTCTCAGCAATGCTGGGAGGTATTCCACTGGACTTTTTCCGCAAGAGGTATTATTGCCTAAATTGACAGTGTATGTTGGCGGGCTGCAAAAGCATATTGGGATGGTTTCTGGTTTGAGCACACACACAACAAAATGCAACATTCTGGCGCAAAAAGTTTTACCCCATGCACAAAGGTTTTGCAGTTGAGAGCATTGTGCGGCTAATGGACCCTCTGAGAATCTGCTTTTTAGACCCAATTAAAACTATAGTTCCTATTCTATTGGTTCTGTATGCGGAACCAATAGAATATATTCTGGGCATTCGCGGTTTGGCCTCCGTGGAGGCTGAGGGCAGCCCCGGTTAAGTTGGAAGTCACGTCTGGATAGAGATTATTGAGATTGGACCTCGCAGATGATACATTTTTAAGGGTGCTTGTGTGCAAAAGCACTACCGTTAGAATATCGTATTCGGCCCCATTCTTCAGCATGTGTTTCGCTGGAACTCCGACTGCAAGTGTTCCCGTCGTCTTGTGGTTCGTTAAAATTTCAGACTGAAGAGTTTGAGTTTGTTGTTCGGTTCACTTATCTTGGCCGCGGTATATGCAGCGACTGTTCTATACCAGAAACTAAAACGCACATCATGAAAGGGTGGGCTGCGTTTGTCAATTTGCGTCATTTATAGCTTCATCAGTCAATTTCTTTGCAGCTAAAGGGCAGTGTTTACAAGGCAACTACGTATAGTTGACAGCTACATTGCTAAATCGTTAAGTAACAGGTCGAACATACGAGTCTAACGGGTGCTCAATAACCGGATAACTAAGAGTGCGTTGTCTTCCGTTCCAAACTTGGCGACAGCCTCGCCGTGCTTTGTCAACTTGAATTAGAAGTTGCCAAGTGCTCCTGTTTGCATGTGGTCAAAGACCTGACAGGAGGTGGCATTCTGCTGATCCCAGTGACGCGCATGCCCTCATTTTGTAGCTAGACTTCCTGGCTAGAGTTCGCCTTCGTCGTATGCGGGTCTTATGTCGGGTGAGGTCCACAGTGGACGATGAATCAGTTGCGCTGATGACGATGACCCAGTGGTTAGAGTGCGAGTTTACTGACCGAATAGTCTGTGGTTCGAGCCCGACCTCTGCCTCTCGACTTTCTCTGTCTCGGCTTGGGCAACCTGGCAGTTCCTCCAGCTCTCTGCTTCCTCCGGGGGGCATGGCATCTAGGCATCAAAAGAGTGTTACAGCTGACCGATTAATATGATTTTATTTGTGCTGATGGTTCTTTAATTCGACATGGTACTCAGACTTATTTATTGTAACGCTGTTTGAAGTTGAAGGCGCCTCAAGGACGTGGAGAGTCTTCGGTCAGGTCCCCCTTTTCTCTTTTCTTTCCTAAAACTTTCCCCCATGGTCTTATGGCAGGTAAACACCAGTATGTATCCTCATGTGTTCCTGTCAATAATGGTGTTGATGACTGGCCGAGAATCACACATCTTCCTTCCTTACTTCCGTGCATAATTTCTGGTGACCCGTTCAGCCTGATTGTTAAACGTTGTCGAGTCTCTACCTGAATCGCCATTTAGCACCCGACGCGTGTAAGGCTACTGACACTATCAGTCTAGATGCTGCCGCAGGTGATCTTCATATAGGTGCTGGCGTAGCCGACGCAGTCTTTTTGCCTCCTACCTGGACTTCTTCTGGTAATCCCCTCAACTTGAAGATGTCTACTTGTCGCGGAGTTCAGGCTTCACACCCGCTAGAATTCAGTTATTTAAGGTTTTTGCAGTTCATTCTCCTGATCCTGAGGTCGTAGATGTCGCGAGACATTTCGCCAAGACCACCAGATACCTGAACAGTGAAAGTGAGCTCGTCCTAAGGGGACTTCTGGTCCTCAACTTGAAGATGTCTACTTGTCGCGGAGTTCAGGCTTCACACCCGCTAGAATTCAGTTATTTAAGGTTTTTGCAGTTCATTCTCCTGATCCTGAGGTCGTAGATGTCGCGAGACATTTCGCCAAGACCACCAGATACCTGAACAGTGAAAGTGAGCTCGTCCTAAGGGGCTTGACAGGTTTGGTGTCTTAAATGCCTCAGTCAATCAGTTTATCGGCTGTAAACTCTGTACCATAGACATAGGTTCCACCTGCTACGATTTCGACCACCGAAAGATGGGAGAGTTGGGGGCATACCACCAAGTCTTCGAGGCGATAGCACGTCTTGGGACGACGCATATCGACAAAAAGGATAGGCAAGTTTTCAACGAAAGTTTCCCGCTGCTAAATTTGACGGGTAGTACGGGCGCTGAGAGTCCCCGAAGTTTTGTATGGGGTTGTTGTAGTTTGTTTTGCTGGGCGATGCAGACACGAAAAATGGCTGGAGGACTAGCAGATGGGTCGACCGCAGTGTACTATTTGATAGATGGGGGCCGGTAAACAAGAAGCTGCCAGAGCAAGCGGTGATTACTGGTTGCCCTGGCCGAAAATGGGATTTGGTTTTAAGTACCCCATCTTAAGCTCTTGATTTCGAAGTCTGACCAGTGAGGTAAAACAGAATGTGAGGACTGGTCTATCTTGATCGCGCAGAAAGTAAGGCATGTTTTTTTATCCTGACGCTACTGCGTTCAGTAAAAGCATTTGGAGCTGCATCGGACGTGTGGTCTCTTTTAAATGTACATCTGTCATATTGGATAATTTGCCGGCGGACCATGAAATCGTATGGTTCTCAGGGTCGAACTTGTCTAACCCGTCCTCCATCGCAGAAAGCAGCATCGCTGCTTCCATAAATATGTATATGCTGGTTGCCTCGAGGAAACACCTTACTGCCTTCATACTTCTGTCGCAGAGCCCCGTACGGCATTATCTCCAGGCTGCCTTACAATACGGTTCCTCGCTGTTCTTCGTCTAACTGCTCACTATTGGTTGAACATTGTTGAACTTTGAGGGACTAAATTTTAGCCGGTGTAGCTGGCGTGAAATAAGTTCGTAGCACAGAAGTGTGACCTCCATGACAGGGCTGCAGATTCAGGTCGGAACAGGAACGCTCAAGACTTGTTAAGATGGATTTGAATGAACTCGAAGGGGCTAAGGATGCAATCATCCCAGAGCTCCATGGAGTAATGATTCATCCGATTTGCTTTCAGACTGCCTCCACTATTGTAACAAGTGTTCTCATTTCAGAAATATGAACGAAATATTCAAATTTATGTAAGGAACGACGGAATCTTGCTCAGTTTTCAGTCCCTCTACTCAGAAGTACCCTGACAAAGTGCATCACAATGTATTGCATCTAACAAATGTCCATTTTGGATCGCTGTCGCTCGAATCTGAGAGCACTAGAATCCAGTTTGCGAGAGGAGCACAAGCCGGAATTCGTGCTCAGGTTGGACTTCTCGGATATATTTCCTGCTAGTGACAAGGTATTTCATATCTGTTCGATCCTCAATTTGTTAGAAACCTACTCCTTTGGAAGAGCTTGAACTACTCAATACGTTTGCGACTTACTTTCCTTGTAATGATGACTCGAAAGCAAGACTGTTTTACGAGATATTCCCGTTTGAGAGGGACGTGCCAGATGATCGTGTGCGTTTCCTGGTCAAGTTGTCTTCTTTAGCTCTTTGTATTGGGTTGCCTGTTATCTTGGAACTGGCTGCCGTGTGGTTGAAGGTAAGCCTGCTTTTTGTCACTGTGGTTTACGCCCATTATCCTCGATTTTCATACATTAAAGATGCTAGCTTTTCATGAGTACAGAATACACAACTACTTGATGAAAGCATGTTCGGTTATCCTTCTAGTACAAGAAGAATTCACCAAGGCTGCGTCCTTGTTTGATTTTTCACTTCTGTTCAGTGAATCCGTTTTTTTAACGAAGCTTTTGACCAACTGAGTCTGCATCACCATCACTGTCAGACATCTTCAGCTGCATTTTAGGGTTGACTGAAAAATGTGTGAGTGGTACGTTTAAGTGATTCATTGCCTGCTTTCTGGCTACAACTATTGAGCAGACATGTTCTGGGTTAACTGTTGCGAGTGATCATTGCTCGATTAAGTGTTTGTATGACAGCTCGAGGTGGCTTCGAGATTAAAGTGCGAATTAGCTGACCGAAAGGTTCGGGGTTCGAATCCAACCTCCGCATTTCGACTGCTCTTGTCAAGGCACGGGAAACCCAACAGTATCTCAGCCCTCGTGACGTGGCTGCTAGACCGAAACGAACAACCATTATTATTATATTGTACGACGGTAAATTGCTCTTATTCAACACAACCATTCATTCATTCCCTTAAATGTATTGTAAACAGAGTTAACCGTGAATGAGCAGAGGAATATTGTGAGGCGACTGCGATTGTTCGGGTACACTCCCGGTGCAAGTCAATTACACAGGAGCGTCAGGTCTAACTTCGTTTCCGCAATTCCCAAACTTCCTTGTTTTTGCATAATGTTGTTCGGCTGTAACATCTTTTTTGTGCCTAGCTGTCATTCCACCCGATGGAAACATGAGGGCTGAGATACTGTCAGGTCCCCCAAACTAGACTGGAGCGGTCGAGGTGCCAGGGTTGGGTTCGGGCCACGGACCTCCCCATCAATAAGTCTGCACCTTAACGACTGGGCTATCTGGAGCTTTTTGCAGTACCGTGGAAGAGACTGAATCTTGCGGTGCAACGGTTTGGTGTCTCGACATCCTATTGCAGTATGTTGGAGGATCTCAACACGGCGTCCACAGAGTCTCCTACCGGATTGGCCATTTGGTTAATTACAAACGGTCTCTTGGCCCTCCAAGTTGGGTCTCAAACAAGTATGGCAAACCGTTCCTTAAAAGTTGGATTGTCCTGACAGTATCACTTCAACAACCGCTAATTTGCGATTGGGTCTTTGAGCGACAGGGTTTAGTTAAATACCTGAACTGTCCACCTGTCTAAAATTTGGCGCCCCAACAGTATCTAAGCCCACATATGCATATGCGTCTCACGAATAAATATGCCTTCCTGCCACATCAGGCGTTGCGTGATGGCATCCGGGTGGCTTTATTCGCTATAGTATGGTCTAACGACAGCAGTTGACTGCTGACGCCTTCTATCATTCTTCATTATTCTCTCTGAAACTTTCCCGTCACACTTATTAAACCCCCAAATATGACTATCTTAGACACATAAGTGACCGCTGCACACCACTTTCTTTAATCAAAACCCGTTCGAACCCTTAAGCAAGCTGGCCAACAAGTCCCCCCTCGCGCGCACACTCATCATTATGGATAGGTGTTTGCTACACTTCTGAATGTTAAATGCAATCGTATACGGCGCCGTCGATGTCCGGTTGCCGATGGCTGCGAATTAAAAGCCATTCTCCAACCACCACAGCTGGTTGCGTTGGTGTTGGCATAGTTCTCAGTTCCCCGACTCTAGACTCCCTTACTTGCTTGAACACCTGCAAACACTTGCCTTTGCATCGTTCGTCGATCCACTTTTATGAGCTCATCTGTCGAAATATTACCTCCCTTTGTCAGTAGTTCTTCCCATGGAGCCAAATTAGCCATGTAATTTTTAGCCATGTGATCAATGCTCAAATGGACTCAATACGCGACTGCCGATCATCCTGGAACACACGCTTCGAATCGGAACATGCTCCCTTTCGGCGTAGATTTCCGCTTAATTTGTTGGATAAACCTAAGGAACAAAATCTCCGTTTAACGGTTGAATAGCTTTCTGGGACTCCTGATCTCGGCACGTGAGACGCAACTCCGAGGCCAAGCGCGATTTCCAGGTATGTGGTAGATTTGTCAAATCCCGGCCTCACTGAGCAGTGCCGTACTTAAATCCGGCCAACAACTGTGGTGTTCCTCGACTTCATTGGAGGCTTGACTCTGGATTGGTCATTTTCTGTGTTGGCCAAAAATGAATGCTTTTGTCGCTTGTTTGTGGGCCATGTCCTCTATCCCCACGTGAAGGATTTCATATCGAACTGTCCAGAGGTTTTACTACGGTGCGGAGAAGCCGTCCCCTCTTTCTATGTTTAGCTTGTTCATCGGTTTCACCGTGGAATGCATAATTCAAGGGGTCGAGGCTCTTGGTATCGAAACTAAAACTTGAGAAATACTAGCAGAAGTGATTCCAGGCGGCATTGTCTCGTTAGGCGATTGCCTACTCTTTAGTTGTGCACACTAAAGCCATGTAATTTTCAGTTCCAACGTTCCTGTGAAACCTCGGCGAGAGAAACTTGAGTTTGTTGACCAATTTACTTACCCGGTCAGCTCCATTAACCGTAACTCTATCATGACAGAGTAAGTCGATGGACGCATTATCAAGGCGCGAACTTGCGTCACTCATGGTATCAGAAACGAAATTCACCGAGGCTGAATTGTTGAGGCAGCTCCTAGTTTATGGGAGCGAGTTGGCCCGAATGGTTGGGATGCTAATTTACTGACCGGAAAAGAAATAAAATTTGCCGCCAATGATGAGGATATACTTCATAATTTGGTGGAACCAATCTAGTTACGTGGACACTGTATATCGGTTATGGTCAGTATCTAAGTTTCCGCACGAAGCACCTATACATATTCTACAAACGGCTAATACAATGTTCTACTAATCCTTCCGGACGTCCATTCAGACGTACCTGGTGGAGTGAATCATCTCGACGGCCGTCCCGTTTAGTTGCAGTTCGTATCTTTGGGTCACCTAATAGGCTTTATTCTGGTATGTCCGGACCGGAAGAGGTTTATAGTTTCGGAGTCCTCCACGAAACCTCGTGAAATATTTCACAAAGTCTGTTCTCTGGATTGTCGCAGTTTGGGATATTTATGGGGTTGGTTTGTCCACGCGACTTATCATTTTTCCCGTGACACTGCGAATGATCGAAGCTGGAGTTGCCATCTTTCCAGTTAGTTTATCTGGTATTTAGTGGCGTGGCAGAGTTTCGGCATAACTGTTTTAATGCGGAAGTCTATGATGGAATCCATGGAAATGCCACTCTCAGAAAGACCGACTCACTGTTTGTATCTAGGACACCGAATGTATTTGTGTGAAGCCGGAGATCGCTTAGACCTCATTCAAAGGGAATCCAAGTCACAGTAACTCGGCACTTGTTCTGAAATTTCAGACGTTGGTTCACGCGAAGCTTGATTCAACTGATTCTTCACTGTGTAGTCCTCTTTCTATTGTGTCGCTGTTACCACCGTCTCTCTGGATGGGGACCCCGAAACGTGACACATCAATGGTTAGAGATACTGTCAGACATGGCCCAGTCGCGGCCTCAATAGCGCTCGTACATCCAAGCTATTGCCTTCAGTGTATAGCTTTTCACTTAGGAGTCCACTGACAATACTGTATTTACTTAAACCCCAACTAAAACCAAAAATGTTGCCCAGTGGGGTTCAAGCGTCTGTGACGCTACCTGACTGAGAAAGCCCGACTGGTGGGTTGATCGATTGTCACAACCAGGACAGTTACTGGGTCATCATTCGATGGGTTAGGCACACAAGTCACATCACTCAAGCGTGAACATGTTCTTGTGTTCAGAAGTGAAAAATCGGATGCGACCAAAGTGCGTTGGTAGATTAGTAGTAGCACGCTCGGCCGTCGCGTCAGATGTCCGGGGTTCAAATCCCGGCACGGTCATTGGATATGCACTGCTAGTGAGCTCTAATATGAGCGAAACTCGAGTCCAATGCTTACCTTTGATGTGTGGACTCACCAGAATAATTATTACAGGAGGACGACCGTTCAAACGGGAGTGGTGTGAATATGAACAAAATTTACGTATCAGTTATGTCAGCTTCCGCCCCCAATGCGTAGCTACCTTCGCCACCTCTCCAAATCATCAGTGAACGAAACTGTGGCAGTTATAATGACTGTACGATAAGTGCGCGGTTCCTACAGCTGATGACGATGATGATGAGCGTTGATTTGTGAACACCACACCTGGTCGAGGTATTCTTAAGATTGCTAGGTAATCCCTGTACCTTGTGGGTTTATAATAGACTGGGTTGGATGTCTTGCTTAGCATGGCCATAGAATCATTGCTCTCAGCAGGCTTGGCTGAGCTTAGCTCTATTGCGTATATGATATGTCTTTACAAAACAGTTTTCACTCATGTTGATGATTGTCATAACTCTTTCCTATCAGTGTGTTTTGATGGCCTTCCCGTCTCAACAGGTACGTGTTGCTCACCTGTACGCATCTACCGCGCCTCCTGCACCACTTTATCAGCCAGTGGTATTTTTCGTAACTGGTATAACTTCCGACATGTTGAGCATTCCTGGTTTGCCTTGCACATCCCATTCTGTGGGCGGTTACTTGACAGATGGAGATTCTTTGGAACATCCACTTCTTAATCTCCATCACACTTCACCTCTCTTTGCGGAAGCCTACTTGTCAGCGGCCACTCTGGTGTACGGGACATCGCCGACTTTCAGTAAGTTCTCAAAAATGGAGGCTTATTGTACTGTTGGAGCTAACGCTACGGTGAAAGCCAACCTATATAGTTAGAGCTTAAAATTTCTGACCGGGAAGCCAGTGGTTCTAATCTAACCCTTTTTTGACCTCTCTTGCAGCCTTTGGTGACCTGGCACCTGGCCACCGCACCTATTCGAGTCATGCGATAGCCACGGCTTAGTGGTCATTATTATTTGTGCAACTAAATCCCTTTGTTGTTTTCCTCTTTTGCTTCAAAGTTATGTGTTGATCACCTTGAGGCTTCTGCCGGTCACAAGCTACATTAGCAACCGGGGCAGGATGAGGCAATCGGCCACCTGACATATGGAGTACACAGCCCAGCCAGCGAGTTAGTGCATGCAGATTTACCTAGAATTGGGAAATGCAGTTACTTTGTTGTCACAACAATTCGTCGCACTTCAGCAATGCGACTCCGATGTTCTCATGATATATTCTTCGGAAACGGGCAATCTTCTTTTGTCTTTAGCCCACGATGGCCAGGTTTTAACAGTGCAAAACAAAACAGCACATGCTACCGCATTTTAGACCCGCCGAGAGCCTAATATCTCTTCGACTACAGAGGCACCTGAGTCGAAGAAAGATAAAATGGGCCTTGCTATTCACCTCATAATAGAGCTGCCATCCCACGTGTTCCACTACTCAGGCAACCCTGTTCATTATCTCCCGTCGTTCTGATGAGAACAACTTTGGTTGTAATTGCATAGTCTTGCTATGTGACCGTGCACTCTGATGGTGTAAAGCACATACCAGCCTTCATACCAGTGAAAGGAAGAAGCCTATCGTTTCGGAGTTGTTCATTAGAAAACACCAACTGAACAGTTACAGACTACTGGACAGGAAAGCAAGACTCTCATATGCACCTTGTTTTAAAAAACTGAATATCTCTTCTTGAACTTTCTTGGATATTCATTGAGTATCACACAAATCTAAACGAATGCTACGAAGCGACTCCACAAATGCCGTAATAAATCTCACCCTCCGTTAGATCAAGACGGAGTTACGAGAAACCACATACTACTCGCGCGCCTCATTAACAGTATCCACCGTTACGCTAGTATAATTTGTTTATTACATTCCTTATCTCGTTGGGATCTGAACCAAATGGTGCGATATTCTCTGCGTATTCTGAGTCTTTAAGGTCTTCTTTGATGAAGATTTTCACACAGTAACTGGAGACCACAGTGAGCGTTTTGTCGATGAGTATTTTGATCACGAAGTTGGAAATGAAACATAACATTTGGTAGAATAGCGAACGAATGTTGGAGTACAAAGATCAACGAAAGTGATAAAAATGTTCGGAACATCTTTGGAGAGGTGACCGCTGCATAGTAGTGCGATAGACTGAGTCAACACTGCTTCTTGAGCTAAGAATACATCTGTGTGAGCAACTTTTGACCGAGAAAAATCGCATTACGAGGCGGCCTCGAGGAAAAGTCGTATTGTCTTCTGCGATAGGAGTGGGAGAGCAGTAAGACGTTTCCTCCCAGTTAATCAGCATGTCCATATTTATGGAGGCAGCGGCGCTGCCATCCCCCGAGTAAGGACTTGTTAGGTAAGGCCGACCCTAAAATCCGTACACTCCGACCACCTAACGGTCGACTGTGACCTTCGACACACTAAAACCAAAGAGTCCGGTGTCAAAAGACACCTACTGTTTGCGGCTGTATTAGGACTGAGACAGCAATACCTGCGTCTTCAGGCCAAGCCCTCCCCCTACGGCCAAGTGGGTCAAACGAGTGAGTCATTGGCTCCGAGCTGGGTCCTCCAGGAAAACCTTAACAACCGCTGCCTCACTTTTGGGTTATAGGCTAGGAGCAGGGTCCTCGAACAAAAACCTGCATTCTCCCACTGCCCTGTGTGTCGGACTTTTGAGTCAAAGGCTCAATCCAATCCTCTTCTTCGGCTTGGGCAACCGGGAAATATCATTCGCCTTTGCGGCCTATCCCCACACCCCCTCATCATCCCTCGAACAATGCAGTGTAATCATCCCATCTGACGGTACCCTAAACATTGTCTTGTGTCACCGTCACTCAGAAAAATAATTGAAGTAATTCGTTACCAACCTCAAAAGATATGACCCACATTGCAGCATGTAATGTCCTTACGCCGTGTCAAGCTGGACAAGAGGTACCTCTTGCTTTCGCTCTCTATCGATATATGTTGTCTCTGAACTACGCAAATAAGACCCCAACTCGGTCGTTCACCTCAAGCCGCTTAAGACGAGCTAAAATGTTCCACACTTCACTCTTCGGGTATCCAGTGATCCTGACGCAACGGCTCACGGTATATACCATGTGGGGTTGCACTCAACCTCAAGGCTGAAAACACTTTACTGGGCTGTTTCCCAGTAAACAGTCGTCTCCGCACTGTGCAGTTGTATAGCTCAACTAAGATCAACACAGGTCGATGTGGTAAACAGTGGTTATTTGTCGTGTCAGCAGATAGACTGCAGTTGTGAGTCTGAGGAAGACGGGTCTTATCGGGATCTGTCGCGATTGCTTAGATCAACAGGAAGGATGGCTATGTAATCCTGGGGTTTGATATTACTGCCGAAGCCTGACGACTAATTCCGGAAGAAGCACAATTAGGTAGTAGATTTGGAGTCGATGCTCAGAGTACAGATAATGGAGGGCGACTGCTTCATTCGTGTGGTTATCGTCTGTTCCTGGTCAGTACAAGCTTCCAGCACAGACACTAGTTACTTGGAATGCACCAACCTCAGAACAGTCATGGACTCAACTGGACCGCTGCAGAACCTCTATTAAAGATTGCCTTTCCTTGTATGCGTAGCTTGACTCATGCTATTGTGTGGTCCCGGCTATCACTTCACTTTCCTTTAGCATTATGCTTGTCAAAGCAGAGAAACCCCATGCATCAAATTTGACGGGTTTGAGTAGCTCAAGAGTATCGAGATGACTTGGCTAGAAAGCCACTGGAACCGCACAATTATGCAGATGTTGAGGACTTCTTCGTGGTTTAATGGGACCGAGTTAAGGCCGTACTGTCAGTTGAACGACTTGTTTTCATTATTTTTATGCTCCCAGCTTTCAGAGCTGTTTTTTGCAAGCTGTCCGGCTCGACTAGATAAACATTGGATTTAATCGAATTCAGCAGGTCGTTTTGCTCCCAGAAGGACCTACCAACAG
>NW_008751780.1:464210-476484 GCF_000715545.1 Opisthorchis viverrini
ACCAACAGCTGAGGCTGTGATGGCGCACGTAGATTCCGAGATTACTTGTTTAATCGAAAAGGCCAGGGCAGCTTTTGACAACCTCAAACACCTATGGTGCTGACATGATGTCAGTTTGTCTATCAAGAACAGGGTTTACAATACGGCAGTTCTACCCATCCTGCTTTATGGATCAGAAGCTTGGCCTCTACATGCAGAGGACATAGGAAATTTGTCAACGTTTGGGCATCAGTGTCGCCGAAGCCTTACTCGGGTTATTAATGCTGAGGTATGTCAGGTAAGTAAATCGTCCAGCTGTAGCACTCTTCCTGTGCCTAACTGCCATGCCACCAGAACGAAGGACTGAGATGCTGCCAGGTTGCCTAAGGCTAAACAGGAGAAATCGAGATGCAGAGGTCGGGTTCGAACAACGGATCTTTCTTTGGGTGGCATGGCTGTTAGGCACCGAAAGGGTGTTACAGCCGAACTAGTTTTTACGCCAGGTCATTTTAGGATGAAGGAACTCTCTCGAGACAGATGAGTTACTCACACTTCATGGGTGACGCTGGTTAGGACATGTACTCCGCCAGCCAGAAGACCTGCCACGCAGCGACCAAGAGGTGGACAGTGTATAACCTGTCAGCGAAGTATGAAAGCACCAACAGCAAACTATGTGGGGTTGACAACTACCGCCTCCATGGATGGGAACCCCGAGACCCACTGGTTAAATGGCTCAGTAGCACAATTGTGCATCAGAGCTGTTGTCTTTAATGCGTAGTTCCCAGTTTCCGAACTAACTGAGAATGCGATCGCACCGTGTGTTTGACTGTAAGCCCTACTTTATCCCACTTTCTGGTGATCGAAACTGTAGCAGCTGGAACCAATGCATCCATGGTGCCTGGTTTGTAGCTGGTAAATTGATTGGAATTGATCGATTTGCCACACATGCCGTCCCTTGTTTCAGTTGGTACGAAAATTGAGGTATCGCGGTACATTTTCTTGATGAAAGATACTAATTTGTTGTTAAATTGGAACAAAACATTAGCAAAAATTCGGGGAATGCCGCTACCTGATGAGCCCCGAGAGGGACGAAACCGTTCGTGGGTTGTCGAAGAGTTTCCCGAGAGGGAACCGTTCGTGGGTTGTCGAAGAGTTTTCGGCAACCTAATGAGTAGGGATCTCTGTCAAGAGAAAAGGAAATTATCTTACTTACAGAATCAAAATTTGCTCTTATGGTACAGAAAAGTTTTATCTATAGTCTGGGGCGATAGGCGCCTTTGTATCTACTCTTGGCAGTCCTATCGGCGGTTACCATCCTCCCCTGTTATCGCTTCGTTTTTAACCATATACATCCCCACACTTGTTTCCCACCGGTTTCCTACGTTTTCAGTTTGTGCTCTAAATCCGACCCACCCATTGTACCCGACCGGCCCTCCACCGTCTCCCATCATCCAGTGTTTCATCCACTGGCTACAAACGAGTCACGTTCAGCCGAAGTCCCATCACCATTCAACAGCGAACCATGCAGTTACCTGGCTATCGGTAGACTGGTTGTTCGTTATACGTCGTTTCAAGCACTGCTTTCAGACACACGCGTATGCGGATCAAGTTTTCGCTTGCTGCCCGCCTACACCCATCTGTTTGGCCTGGTGGACAATTTTCGTTCCATTGGATTGTGTTTCTATGTAGGTTTACTTGCTGTCCTACCTTAAATCAGTTCTGAATAGGAGCACTTTTGCTTCCGAATAATTGTGATATTGAAGGCACGTTTGCATCTGCTTTGCGCCTTTGACTTCGGGCGCGGTGCACTTATTCAATGGTGTGATATTTACGGGAGCAATTTCTTCCGCTCTGGTTTTTGTTACTTAATACCCGAATTCTCTTTTGTACCTCAGACCGCTTCATCCGTTTAGGATGAAGTCCGATAAAAGTAGATTCAGATGTCACTCAGCCTTGGGGAGAAATGGTCCAAGTGATTAGAGCGCGAATTTACTGACCGAAAGGTCCGTGGTTCGAACACGACCTCTGCCTCTCGACTTCCCCTGTCTAGGCTTGGGCATCCTGGTAGTATCCCGGCGCTCGTGCAACCTTCGGGCGGCATGGCAGTTAAACCCCGAAAGGGTGCTACAGCTGAAGAAAACAGCCTAGACATTCACATTTTCGAGAGGGATTTTAACGCGACAGTTGTGGATTTTTCCGCGATGAAAAGCCCCGAAGTACTGTGTGACTGTTTTGTCTTTATTGAATGTCACGCTGGATGTCCACCAATTTAGTTGATCTTTCATTTGAAAGTTGTCACGAAGTATACTGGTCAGCACCAGCTTACATGGCGGTGAGTGGTGCCGTATGAAGTTCAGTCACAAGTGAAGCAGCTGAATGTTTGTGATCGGATAACTGCCATGCCACCAGAACGAAGGACTGAGATGCTGCCAGGTTGCCTAAGGCTAAACAGGAGAAATCGAGATGCAGAGGTCGGGTTCGAACAACGGATCTTTCTTTGGGTGGCATGGCTGTTAGGCACCGAAAGGGTGTTACAGCCGAACTAGTTTTTACGCCAGGTCATTTTAGGATGAAGGAACTCTCTCGAGACAGATGAGTTACTCACACTTCATGGGTGACGCTGGTTAGGACATGTACTCCGCCAGCCAGAAGACCTGCCACGCAGCGACCAAGAGGTGGACAGTGTATAACCTGTCAGCGAAGTATGAAAGCACCAACAGCAAACTATGTGGGGTTGACAACTACCGCCTCCATGGATGGGAACCCCGAGACCCACTGGTTAAATGGCTCAGTAGCACAATTGTGCATCAGAGCTGTTGTCTTTAATGCGTAGTTCCCAGTTTCCGAACTAACTGAGAATGCGATCGCACCGTGTGTTTGACTGTAAGCCCTACTTTATCCCACTTTCTGGTGATCGAAACTGTAGCAGCTGGAACCAATGCATCCATGGTGCCTGGTTTGTAGCTGGTAAATTGATTGGAATTGATCGATTTGCCACACATGCCGTCCCTTGTTTCAGTTGGTACGAAAATTGAGGTATCGCGGTACATTTTCTTGATGAAAGATACTAATTTGTTGTTAAATTGGAACAAAACATTAGCAAAAATTCGGGGAATGCCGCTACCTGATGAGCCCCGAGAGGGACGAAACCGTTCGTGGGTTGTCGAAGAGTTTTCGGCAACCTAATGAGTAGGGATCTCTGTCAAGAGAAAAGGAAATTATCTTACAGGATGAATCAAAATTTGCTCTTATGGTACAGAAAAGTTTTATCTATAGTCTGGGGCGATAGGCGCCTTTGTATCTACTCTTGGCAGTCCTATCGGCGGTTACCATCCTCCCCTGTTATCGCTTCGTTTTTAACCATATACATCCCCACACTTGTTTCCCACCGGTTTCCTACGTTTTCAGTTTGTGCTCTAAATCCGACCCACCCATTGTACCCGACCGGCCCTCCACCGTCTCCCATCATCCAGTGTTTCATCCACTGGCTACAAACGAGTCACGTTCAGCCGAAGTCCCATCACCATTCAACAGCGAACCATGCAGTTACCTGGCTATCGGTAGACTGGTTGTTCGTTATACGTCGTTTCAAGCACTGCTTTCAGACACACGCGTATGCGGATCAAGTTTTCGCTTGCTGCCCGCCTACACCCATCTGTTTGGCCTGGTGGACAATTTTCGTTCCATTGGATTGTGTTTCTATGTAGGTTTACTTGCTGTCCTACCTTAAATCAGTTCTGAATAGGAGCACTTTTGCTTCCGAATAATTGTGATATTGAAGGCACGTTTGCATCTGCTTTGCGCCTTTGACTTCGGGCGCGGTGCACTTATTCAATGGTGTGATATTTACGGGAGCAATTTCTTCCGCTCTGGTTTTTGTTACTTAATACCCGAATTCTCTTTTGTACCTCAGACCGCTTCATCCGTTTAGGATGAAGTCCGATAAAAGTAGATTCAGATGTCACTCAGCCTTGGGGAGAAATGGTCCAAGTGATTAGAGCGCGAATTTACTGACCGAAAGGTCCGTGGTTCGAACACGACCTCTGCCTCTCGACTTCCCCTGTCTAGGCTTGGGCATCCTGGTAGTATCCCGGCGCTCGTGCAACCTTCGGGCGGCATGGCAGTTAAACCCCGAAAGGGTGCTACAGCTGAAGAAAACAGCCTAGACATTCACATTTTCGAGAGGGATTTTAACGCGACAGTTGTGGATTTTTCCGCGATGAAAAGCCCCGAAGTACTGTGTGACTGTTTTGTCTTTATTGAATGTCACGCTGGATGTCCACCAATTTAGTTGATCTTTCATTTGAAAGTTGTCACGAAGTATACTGGTCAGCACCAGCTTACATGGCGGTGAGTGGTGCCGTATGAAGTTCAGTCACAAGTGAAGCAGCTGAATGTTTGTGATCCGAAGATACAGCGCCAGAAGCTGCGTTGGTTGGGCCATGTGTTGCGTTTGCCGAAAAGTCTGCTGTATTCTTTGCCTAATTCAGAGTGGCAAAAGCAGAGAGGTGGCCAACCCTTGACTTAGCAGAGGAGTATGAAGGGGATTGCGAAACGTTTGGGTGTTGTCGGTGCTACTCGCCTTCCAGGATGGGGCCCGCGTGATCCTCACTGCACCTGGTTGGAGACGCTGCAAGATATAGCTGTTAATCTATTTCGATGGCGTTCGTGTTTTTCAGTTTCTATCCAGATTGCCTGAATGAGTGTTTGGATGTGTTGGCACCTTGGAATGACTGTAGTAAACTAGCTCTAAGTCCCATTCCCACCAACCTTTATTTTTTCTTCACAATTAGGCTTCCAAATAAATCATATTTGTACGGCAGCGAAGCATGGGTGTTGAACACTGATGTCATCCTGTCGATGATGATGATGGCTGGAAAAAGATACGGATTCGGTGTGGATATTCTCAAGGGCGCTTCTGCCCCCTGCATTTAATGTTTTGACACTATTCGATATGCCTTATGTCTTACGAGAAACGAACAACCTATTAGTGTGCTCTGCATGCCTTTCTGACACTTGTTGTGTGGTAGGTTTTGCTGCTGGGAGAATGTTGGTAGCCAGGATTGTATAGATGGTATCAGTCTGATGAAGCCGGAAGGGCAAGCTCCTGGTGCGTGCTCTACTCAACCGCATGACAACTGAGGTGGTCGGAGCACCCATTCTCGAGGAATAATGTAGATTCTATGTTGGTCGCAGCACAACGGACCTTGCTTAAAAAAACCCTGCAAATGCCACCAGCCGCCCCATTAATTCTTCATCGACTTCACGAAGGCCTTTCTGCTCTGCAGTCCTAAGAGTGTTGTGTACAGCTATCTCCGAATACGGCTTTCCGCCTTAATTCACTGACCTCGTCAGGAGTCTTTATGATGGAATGAGAGGACAGGTACAAACGAATGGATCGGCTTCTGGGGATGCTTCCTTATCCTCACTCTCCACATTTTGTAGTGGATGCCCTATGTTTGTACCTGGGATGCGTCTCATGGTTGGTGTGGGACATCAGATAGCCCTTTGCATCCACTGTGGGGCTCAGCTGTTCAGTGGTACTCACTTGAATTGACAGTTACGGTCCATTAGTAGAGCATGCTAATGGAAGGTGCTCATGCGGAGTTGGCCCATATTTCCATTCATCCAACTACTCGGGATATAATTGAATAAAGCACAATGAATACGTTTTTACACCTCTGTTACTAATTAACTTTTGCCCATGTTTCACCTATATGAATACTGTCACATACTGTTTCGCTCTTGTGCCTCGATATTTTCTTCCGGTTACTTAATCCAGACATCCTTCTTGGCTTTCTCTCATTGTGTATAACTTTGGTTTCAATCAATTGTAGGTCTTCATCGGGCAAGCTTGATCCGCAGACTAAGGAGTACAAGTCGTTAAACGCAGCTTTAGGAGAGCTACACTACGAACTACTGCTGGTGAGTTTTCACTAGGCGTTTCCCATCCATTAGCACAGTTTCTTATATATAATCTTTTTTCCGTATTCAGCATCCACTATCCTCATTTCCGTCTTTTAACTGTGGTGTTCCCCATTAGTATGTGTCAGCGAATACGTGAACCGTAGGCTCCAAACAATTAAGGCATTTCGGAATTGCTTGTTTCACTGCTTGTGGAAAGTCTCAGCCAACAACACACAGGGTGCTTTTTTAAAAAAATTTCTAATAAAGTGAACGAATGTCTATTACCCTTTTACCTTCTTTGACGTACCCTCCACCGGCCATCCGACGCATGGCTAGACGAAGCGGACTCTGCAAGGCGAACTGTCCTCTGGCTTCCGAATTACATGAGCGTAAACTATGGAACTTGACCAACTGATCTATGTTGAGCTACTTTTCTTCGGCTCGGCGTTACTGACTCGATGTTCCCAATATACCCGCTCACTGCTTCGATGGCCAAAGACAGTCTTCGAAGATTTTCTATATACCGTAGTCACGTCCTTAATACACAGTTTAGGATAAATCACTTCGCAGCAGTGTACAGTCTACTCTTGATAGCCAAACTGTTCTGTCGGCGCGAAAAATGTCAACTTACTCTGTATATGAGTGAATGCCCGGGAGCATTTAATCCATCGAGATGTTAAAGACAGGTAAAGAAGACTCAAGTAGCACACGGATTGAGAAGTTAAAGGGAGAAGGCGACAAAGGGCACCCTTGTCCGACACCACTAGATGTGAACTCATTGAAGAATATACCATCGACACGTACGCGTCCCCAAGAGGAGTCATATAGGCCCTGTATGAGGGACTTGGCATTAGAGGAAACATGCTTCATATCCGTACACTGTCACAGTTTTTGATAATCAGGGTCGAGAGTGACTTTTAGATTAAGGAAAACGACCACCGTTGATCATCTGGATGAGTGGCCAAGCTCCAACATTTCTGATTCTCTCTGTTACTGTTCTGCAGTTTTGCCCAAACGGTTTTAGATGAATTATGGTCATCTCCCTCTTTACTCCAATCATCATATGCGAATCTTGGATGATAGTTAAAAGACATTTCATATTTTGGGGGTAATTGCTCCTCAGAAGACATTTCTTGTTGCCTTAGAGTCTCTTTGCTTACTGGGAGTGGACTGTTAAGGGAAACCCATTTCATTAGGTGCATTTCTTCGAAAACATTATTGCCCGTTGAAAGCGATCTTACCAGAGAATACTACGATAGTCATTACGGTCATATTGCGGGAAGAAAGGCTTTCCAAATGTCCAGATACGTGGCGCCCATCCGGTTCATAGTCCTCATGCTTTCAGAAGGCAACGCAATGCTGGGACTACTAACAAATTGCTTAAGCTTAGGTAGAGAGAATTTAGAACTCTGGTTCAATCCGATCACCTGGATCAACAGTTCACCTAATTTTTGAGACAGCTTTAACTTGACATAGTGCTTTTCCTCAGTCTTGTTCATCTGCATTTCTTGAACAGGCTTAATTTGTTCCGAAAATCGACCACTTTCGCTTGTTTCTTCGGATGATACTCTGAAGGAAATGCTAAAACTGGTGCCTTCGTTTTAGTCTGCTCGAGTATTGATAGTTCAGGCAACCAGACTGACTATGCTGTCACAAAATGGAAGTATGCTTCGTATGTGAAGCCTTGTAACACAGTCGACACCCGAAAAAACAAGCCCACGCCCTGGCGCAAACGTCTACAGAGGAGGAAAATCTTTGAAATCACGGAATTAGTTTTCCTTGCGGCTTTCCTTCCCATAGATTAAAAAACAGTACTGAGGATAGAACACCTTATGGACTTCAAAATGGTTGATTCACACCCTAGTGGAAATATCGTCATGTCATTCACCCAGATTCATTGGTGGACTATCACTTCAAACAGCTTGTAAGCGCAGCCCTTCCCCCTCCACAACGAATTTTCATCACTGGCATTTTCAAGATGAACTAGCCATTACACATTTATCAGTTGAATTACCTACCGGGGATGATAAAGTTGACGGGTAAAATGAAAGAACGCACAGCTCCATGATTACTCAATTTCCAGTGTTTTAGTTGCTTTTGTTTGAATGTAGACAGAGTAAACAAGACCGTTTTTAGTGATCTAGACGTTGGTGTCGGTGACCGCCGGACACTGAGTCAGCTTTTCGAGATGCAACTACCCCTACGATTGAGGTAGACTAGAACCACCCTACCCACATTCGTTTTCCACTTTAGGCCTTTAAACATAAACCATCTTTGTGGTTGTATGGCGGTGAACCTGCATTGTCAACGCTGGTGTTGCTGCGTGTGATAATGATCACTGAAAACGCTTGCCATGTTTTAATTGTGGATGTACAGGCTTATTGAGTAGTTGGAGCGTTTACTTCACATGGGACTGAAAATTCTGTCCCAAACTCACGGAAGCTTTTTACCGCACCCGGATACGAAATCTCATCAATTTGTTGGAGAAACATACAATGAGTAGACGCTTCGAAATCCTCTCCAGGATGTACCACAACCAATCGGACACGAAATAAAAAGAAAACATCACTTACGACCCAATAGAATTCGTTACCGCAGAATACTGTCACCCATTCAAGCTCTATTTATGTGTCTCTGTCTTTTGTTTAGTGTTCAGTTGATAATACCAGTTCGCCAAGTACCTCATCAGGACATCGGCATGGGAGTGGAAGCAACCCCATCAACACCAGCAGTGGGTCTAGTGCCGGTTACACTACCTTTGCCAATTGGTCTTTATCCTGCTTCCGAAAACAGCAGCCTACTAAGGACTACCACTACCTAGAATTGTTTGTTCAACATGTTTCCAAACGTTGTCTGAAGCCGATTGACACCAAGGTATCGTCATGTCCCACATCTGAGCTTCATTTGAAACAATCCTGTTTGGATATAAAGGAGGATTTAGCCATAACGCGCACAATTGAGTTCCTGCAACTGGCCTGGATTAGTGGGCGGCTACGAAATCTTGGTACAGGTAAGATCCATATTTTCTTGGTTTGGCGGCTAGATATCCAGTAGCAATGTTATAAGGCCACCCTATGTTTTTCAGACAGAGCTTCCATAAACTAGGTCCCGTCACATCGAGGATTGGCGGATGACAAGGCACGGTTGTATTTTGAAAAAGCAATCCATGAATTCGTTGATGAGTGAGGATTCGCTATTGACACAAACACCTGTAGATTAAATGAGTGGTGCCATTTTATTTGCCTGCCAAGTTTAAGATCTCGTCAGCTTCCGGGACGCGCACAGTGGAAATATTCTTCAGTGTATGCAAAACAATTTCATAGCCCCGACATTTTCGAAGTCAGATAACCTTCTAACTCCTCTAAAACGGCGCTTTTTGTGAGATTCAAGTGTCTCCTATCGGAAATCCAATTCTTTCCCAAATAGTACATAGTGCCTCAGAGTATCCCTACCGGATTCAGCACTCATGTAGTTAGAGAGTTTGAGTATTCTGTGTCAACACGCTGCCGAGCAACAAACCTCCATTCGAAAATGTGTTCTTTCCCTAATTCCACATGGATACCTCTTTCCGCTGCCTGTTGGATCTCAAAAGCAGTTAAGTACTCGTGTTGCATGACACGCAACGCTAAAAGGTAGCCCGATGTGAGCATTCGAGTAGAAACACTGGAGCACGTCAAAGTATATCAATCGACAGTTAGGATATACTAAGCTGCATGCAAGTTATCTGATTAGTCTTAGTGGAATGGGCTATTTCAGTTTGAAAACCTTCCAGTTTCCAGTTTAAACACCTGTGCCTATCAGGGCTTTAGCGCCATTCAAATCCTGTTCTCACGGATAACTTCCATCACTAAATCGACCTACTAACGTTTTAGTGTCTACACGATGCAGCAGCATAGTGGAACTCAGAAAAATGTGTCAATCTAGTAACTCCACCAGTAACATGCTAAGAACAGTGATGACTAGATGACATGACAGTGTTGAAATGCACTGCCCTTCCTCGCCCAATGTTCAATACCATTTATTTGCTTGCCTATGATTTGAGGTGGCTATACCGAGAATGATCACACAACTTAATCAGACAGATTTTTCCACTTATGTTCTTCCTTGAGATTTCAATAAGCTGAAGTTTTGTGTAGTAGTATTTTCCCTTTGTACTAGCATTATTATTACTGAAGTGTTGATAACGCGAATGCCGTGGGTTTGGAGCTCGAGATTGCTCACTGGTCAACGGGCGAAATCACTGACCGAAAGGTCCGTCGTTCGAACCCAATTTTCGTATCTCGACTGCTTATATCTAGGCTTGAGCAACCTAGTAGTGTCTTAACCCTTGTACTTCTTCCGGGTGGGTGTCAGCTATACACCTTAAGAGTGTTACAACTGAACTATTACTTACCCGACCGAAAGCTGTCACTTTGCCGTGGTGGTCGGGCTTCAGTTTTGCTATAGTGACTGAAACTCAGTTCCTGAAGGTTCAGTCATTCCAGGAAACCCAACGGAGAGCGGTCCGATGAAGAACGGTGAGTCCCCATACTGCGAGGAATCGTACTATGAGGCGGTCTGGATGAAAAGTCATATCATCCTCTGCGTTAGGAGTGTGGAGGCAGTAAGGCATTTCTTCCAGGCGATCAGCATATTCTTATTTATGGAAGCAGCAGTACTTGTTAGGTCATGTACTTCGCCGTGGACCGTTGGCCTCGCAGAGCCCCCTTTGCCCATCCTTTTGTCAGATGAGGACGACCCAGAGGCGGTCAGTCTATGACCTCGCAAAGAAGCATGAAACCTTTGCCAGTCAACTGAGTAATGTTGGTTTAGGTCATCTGTCCGGATTGGAACCACAGGATGAGACAAACCAGTGACTTTTGACCCTGACCCGCTCTCAACCCCTGCCACACAGAACAAACAGAACCACTCAATAAACCGATTTGGCCATTGCAAAAAAACTTAACCGAACTGCACCATTTATCCAATATATTTCTCGTGTTTGAACAACAGTTACCTGTACAACTAGCCTATTATGATGGTCAGTTTATATGACTATTTTCATTATTTCCTAAGTCGGAAAAAACATGCCATCAAGTAATGCATCGAGTGAACTGAAATACCCTACTTGCGTATCGAAATCTCCGTCGATCAGGGCTACAACAGAACTCTTCGTAGTGGACAAGTCTGTGGTTATTTCTGGATAGAAAGTGTATTTCGCGAAATATTTTCTGCATGGGGGAAAACTACGGCTAGAACGTGGTTAGTATTTCGACAGATGTGAGTTCCTACGAGTTCTTATGAAAGTGGACAGACGAACGACATAGAGGTGACTGTTTGCAAGTGTCCAGTCAAGAAGAGAAGTTTCAGCTTGGGAGCTGAGAGTTATCTCAACACCGACGCAACCGAATGTAGCAGTTGAATATCAATCTTTAATTCGTAATCGATAGCGACTGGACAATGGATTTTGTATTCGGCTTTCAGAACTGTAGCAAATGTCTGTCGACAAGAGGAGCTTGTTGGTCAGCTTGCTTAAGGGCTCAAACATTAAAGGCTGTAGAATAGGCGGTTAAACGAGGTCTGATTAAAGAAAGTTGGATGGCAGTTATAAGCGGTGGTGTGTGCCATTGGTTAATTAGCCGGGTGTCTGACAGGGTTCCCTGCAGATAGGTTCTACAAAAGAACGATCAAATAGGATCGGAGTGGAAACAAGAACGAATAATGAAGAATGATGAGAGGCATCGATTGCAGCAGGTTTTCGCTCATTGTCCCTGCTATATGTATCCACTAATCAGTGTAGTAGGAGAGACTATGGATGCCGAATCGACATCTAGTTAAATGCATTACTGAGGTACACAAACGGTTGCACCGTGAGAAGGCTCAGTCTTTTCGTGACGATTTACGAAACCGTGAGGTTGAAGTTTGTTCAGGTGTCACTAGAAGGTGGAGTTGGATTCTGAAAGCTCATTTACATGAAATCTTTCGTCTCTGTTTGTACTCATTACTAAAAAACCACAGCCTTTCGGCAGTGATTGGATCCTCTTCCACTATTTTCCATCGCTTATATTATTTTCCACCGTGATTGTGAGAGTTGTACACTATTCTTGCCAGCCATCGCTTGTCTTTTTTTCCAGTGTTATGATAACTCTTAGGAACTACAATTTTACAATAACGGTATACAACTAAGCTCCAGTGGTCTGCTTATTTTTCAGCCTTCTAACCGCGCCACTTTTTTCACTTCCATTTTTAGATGATTTCACCAGGTTACTTTCCCCACTTGCAGAGCACAAACTAATCCACCTGTTTCTCACACGAATAACGGTAACTAAGCTCCAGTGGTCTGCTTATTTTTCAGCCTTCTAACCGCGCCACTTTTTTCACTTCCATTTTTAGATGATTTCACCCACCA
>NW_008751780.1:478393-485138 GCF_000715545.1 Opisthorchis viverrini
GGGTTTCCTCCCGATAGGTTCTACAAAAGAACGATCAAATAGGAACGGAGTTGATACAAGAACGACTAATGAAGAATGATGAGAGGCATCGATTGCAGCAGGTTTTCGCTCATTGTCCCTGCTATATGTATCCACTAATCAGTGTAGTAGGAGAGACTATGGATGCCGAATCGACATCTAGTTAAATGCATTACTGAGGTACACAAACGGTTGCACCGTGAGAAGGCTCAGTCTTTTCGTGACGATTTACGAAACCGTGAGGTTGAAGTTTGTTCAGGTGTCACTAGAAGGTGGAGTTGGATTCTGAAAGCTCATTTACATGAAATCTTTCGTCTCTGTTTGTACTCATTACTAAAAAACCACAGCCTTTCGGCAGTGATTGGATCCTCTTCCACTATTTTCCATCGCTTATATTATTTTCCACCGTGATTGTGAGAGTTGTACACTATTCTTGCCAGCCATCGCTTGTCTTTTTTTCCAGTGTTATGATAACTCTTAGGAACTACAATTTTACAATAACGGTATACAACTAAGCTCCAGTGGTCTGCTTATTTTTCAGCCTTCTAACCGCGCCACTTTTTTCACTTCCATTTTTAGATGATTTCACCAGGTTACTTTCCCCACTTGTAGAGCACAAACTAATCCACCTGTTTCTCACACGATTGAAACGATAAAATATTATCCCTGTTTGTACAAGTTCTTACAATATTCCAGTATCGTTTCACAACTGTCTTCCTGTTGTACAAATATATATATATATACCATAGTTTGTTATTTTTCTGTGTTGTATGTGGACAAGCTGTAGTCCGTACCGCTTTCTGGTCGACATGCACTATTTTAAAACCGATAAAATTAGATTTACAATGAGCTATCTTTATCGTCATCTTGATGCTGAACTACCGCCTACGACACGACAACTTGCATTGTAGCCGGCGTCATACTCTGCCCGCACCACTGATTACGGTTGGAGCTGTCTGCATACCATTCTGTTCCCGATATTCTGATCAGCCTGCGACTAATACCAAGAACGTGATCCTCCGAGGAAAGCACTTTTCAGGAGAGACCAAAACAGGTGTTCCTCGTCAGATTTGTGTTAGACTTCCTTACCATTGCTGCATCCTTATCTCTAGATTTTCAAACCTTATTTCACCTTGGTTGATTTCCCTATCCCCCCAACGTTGATCGTAAAGCTGACTGCGCAAATGTACAAAAACGTCTTTGTATTTGTGAGCAAACTAAGCCACGGGGCGTAGCTCGATACATCTACGTTTTCTAGATTGTTCTAAATATTGTTAGCTCAGCTCAACAGTAGTTTCTGGTTCAAAGCCAGAAGCAGTTACTAGTATTGAGCTCATCCTCACGTTACTGAACCAATATAGAATCCTCCTGTGCGGTGCTGTTTCTTTGATCATTCGGTATAGTCATCTTGTAGCTCTTCATAGTGGAATCTTCGAAACGAATGTACTAGTTTGAGTACGACCACAGTCATGCGAACTTGTACAGCTAAATAGTTCACAGTTCCTAGAAGAATCAGGCTCGCCGTTTACCAGTTTATTCGCTGTTATTCCCCACGTAAGCACTAGTGACATGTCTGTCGTAAGTTTACTCCCATTTCTAAGTAACATCGACATGACTGTACTACCATACTTTGCCCCACTATCTGTTTCACCATTAGTTTTCCGCCTTGCTATCTATTCTCTTGTAAATAGTATGGTCTTGAGCGTCATTCAGAAAAATTGCGACGATTCATTCTGAGGATGTGCGATATTCCCCTTCATGTTGCAGGAATCGGTGGATGAATACTAGTGCCTTTTTGAACAACTAATACTGTTGTTACTCGTTGTACTAATATGCTTAGGCCGAAGGGTGACTCTTAACAGACCTTTGTTTGTTCCCTTGTTGATCTTACTCTTATAACCTTCAAAACATGTACATATTCCACAGTGGTTCTAGCTGCCACAGTCTCGTTCGCCAAAGAATTGGAATACAGAAATGGGTAGCTGCGTATAAAAGGTAATAGGGTTTTCTTAGTCGGCAAGATCGGGAGAAGTTATGCAATGAACTCATGCAGACCGTGGATAACGTGACAGAGTTTTGCCCTTAGTACTTCCAACCTCTGATGTGTCCCGTTTCTGGGTGCCCTGACTGTTCGGGGGCCAGCCGTCCCTAATAACCGAACATCACATCATTTGGACGGATGTGTCACGTGCAGGACACGGGCCAGACGAAGGCATGCCCTGATTGGTCAGAATGCCAGCCAATCCGGGTCGAGCATCCTTGACTGGACGCTTCTCGCCCCCTCACGGTGCTTCTGGCACGACCTTGTGGAACACTGTTATTACCCTATGAATACAGATGTAATGATTCTCCTTTTGTCTCCATAAAGGGCTGTGTAGAGCTACCGTACCTTTTGATATACCATAGTGGGCGGAGCAGGAAGTCAAGGGACCGATACAGAGTTGCACGATCCTACATCAAGTCACAACACCGACGGCACTGAACAGCGCAGCTAAGCTTGCTGGTAATGTCTATCATTCTTTATCGCCAAATCATGGTTGGACTTCTCCAGGTTCATTCCCACTTCGTATGGCTGTGCGAAGAGCGAATCGATCCATGCGGTTAGCAAAAGCTTCTCTGGCTTCTCCCATCTGGCCTTTAGCTAGACCACTGGTATTCGAGCAGTTGCGCGCCTGGGTCGGTTCATCTAGAAGTTTTTTTTGTTCCAGCGGCACTTTACCCCTTGCGTTGAAGTGCATACCAAACCGCGAGATGTTGTTGAACTTATTCAGTACTTCACATTTCGATGAGATCAGAACTGGGGAGGCTTATGCAGTCTGGGCACTCCGAGTCCGCGGACGAGTGCTCCGGGAGCATTTCAACTCCTCCGCGATCATATCGATGACATAATTGAATGCAACAAGTGTGATGTGAATATTTCAAAGTTCAAACAGCGTAGTAGAATAAGGTATTACAATCCGACGTTTCATGGATCCGGTTTTCGAGGTCAACCTTTTTCAAGGATTTCTACAATCAATTGAATACGAGTCAGGTGTTGCGTAATTTGGAATCGCATCGTATCTTCTGGTTGGTGTGCTCCTGAGATCAGTTGGCAGTCACACGCAACCAGCGCGAGTGTTTTAGCTTTGTGTGCATGTATGCCTGATTGTGTGTGTACTCTGATTACGGAAGAAGATTGATCTTGTGATACTAGTGAACTCAGGCAATCTCACGATATAAAATTAAAAATTGGAAAAAATCGTTCAGCTGTAGCACGCTTTCAGTGCCTAACTTCCATGTCACCTGAAGGAAACACGAGGGCTGTCAGGTTGCCCAAGCTAGGCACAGGTCGGGTTCGAACCACGTACCGTCCGGTCAGTCAAATCGCGCTCTAAACACTGAGCTATCTCGCCCCTATTACGGTATGCCCTGATGCGAGTTATCTTGCATTGTTCTGGGAGTCGAAAACCTATGAAAGACACCATCCCCTACTGCAGTGTCCGACGATCAACAGTTTCAAGGGAGGTGATCACTGTTCGTTGATGAAAACAGTACCGCTGTCCTGGGTTCTTGAAACATGATTTTCCCATGGCGAGCTTGAGGACAGCGCAGACAAGTGAGATGTTGCACGACACGTAGCGTGTATTTCGCTGTACCATTTCAGATTTATACTACGTAGCAAAATCGGATAAACAACACAAGTCTGGGAAGTAAGTGAATCACCGAAGAAATATCAACGATATGGTCGATCATCCTGTTTACTCAATTCTGGTTTCTATCCTCAGTGATAGATTCAGCAAACTGAAGAACCTTACTGTTCGTGGTCGTATACACAATGTGAAATGCAGCTGCCGGATCGAAACAGTGTCCGCCTTCAAGTTGCCGATGAAGCTGGTATCAATCGTGCACATGTCTCAGGATTTGAAGTTGCCTTTCAGTTTTCTTGAAATGGTCAAGCAACCACACGTAAGACAATAAACGGGATTTTAGATGGCCTACTGGGGTGGTGGAATTTTGACCGTAGAGATAGGGATACGTTTGCAGTTCTAGATGAACACTGCTTTGATGTTAACAACTGAGATCAAGCGCTTATATCGTCCCTTCTGAATTTATAGTGCAGGTAGGCTGCCTTTAGAACTGAATAGGTCCGCACCTTCGACCGAAGCGTACTGTGTTTTACATAGTGTCCTTAGAACTCCCCCTCGCCGTATACCGCATCGGCGGGGAACTCCCAGGTATGTTTTTGATGAACTGGCCTACGAGGTTTCCCATCGTCTCTCAGGTCATTTGAATATCAAGAACGACGACTTTCATTCGCTTCGTGCTCGACTGCTAAATTGACGGTGGCGTTAAGTTACTGAAACAGTTCCATTGTTTCTTGCGTTTCTCCTGCGACCAATAACATGTCCTCAACTTATCTTTTATAGAATTTTCCCTGTCGCCTGAGACCTCCCACTCGTATTTCGATGCTAACCATCGCTGTAACCGCTAGGACAGGATCAAGCGAGCCTCCGATGCGTCCCCTTCAACCTGTTTGTAGTATAGACTTTGGAAGCTGAAAGTGACACTACAAAACAAGTTGAGGTTTCAGTTTGGTTTCTGGTATTCCAAAGTTAATATCGCTTGTGTGGACAAAAACAGATATGAATTGTACGGTTTCGTGTCGAGACACACCCTTGAACATAGACGTGACGTCAAACCCTGCGAAAGGTTCACCTTGAACATTCGACTGCAGTGCTCATGCAGTTAGTTGGGAACTATCTCCTAATATGTGGGTTGTCAGTCGATCGCGCACAGGTTTCATTATATACACCAACAACTTCGATGGTTTGTGCTGAGGGGAGTTTATCGTCGATAGAATTGGTCTGAGAGTAATGTTTGGCTTGTGTAGCTCAGGAGGAGAGGCGGCTTCGTTTCCAACGAATTCAAGGCACTAGCAGTGCTTTCGGCAATAGATTCACCTTCCATTGTCCTGATCATTCTTCATCATTGGACGTTTGTCTGCAATTGTAGTTGTTGCCTCCTAGTACGGATTTTTTAGTATCAGCCAGGTTTAGCCTTCTGGACGATATTCACCGACTGCTGAATCGTATGAAAGAAGTCGGCAGCTTTGAATGCCAGGTACATACTTGTTTCGAACTTTTCCAGATAGTATGTTGCTGCACTCCAGAGTGCAATCGAGGTTGTTCAGATCGACACTGCTGGGTTAGAATAGTTCCCCAAAAATAAGTCTACATAATTCTCGTAGACCTGCAAAGAAGTGGCAGAAACGACTTGTTAAGTATGATCGGAATCAAGTTACGTATCACAGAAGGAAGAGCACTCGAGTCTCTCGACCAATAGGTGGTGGCCATTACGGTCCACGGTCGATTTGCGCTTAGTGGACTTCAGGTTACGTGATACGTTCGCTTTTGTTGAATATACCTGTTTGCAAGAACCACTAGTCAGGGCACAACTAAAGGAACCGTTGTCCGTTTGACGAGTATCGATTCCGATTGGAGTGTGATCCCGCAGGGTTCAAATGGCCTACGTGGACCTTCATCATATCCTCAAGGATCATGCTGTAAGTGCTTTCTTGTTGACGAATCGGTTTGCATAAATCTTGATAAAAAGTATCATTTTCAGCCTCGGAAATACATTCTAGTGGGGCGTAAGTTGACGCTGCAAGCAGGCACCGGTTTCGCTCTCCTAGTTGCCATTCTACCCGAAGAAAGCACGAGGGCTGGGACACTTTCAGGTTCCCCAAGCCTAGACAGGGAAAGTCGAGAGGCAGAGGTCGGGTCCGAACCACGGACTTTCCGGTCAGTAAATTCGCGCTCTAACCACTGGAGCCATCTCGCCCTCATAAGCTAGGAGCTATTGTTCGTGAATCGCCGGTACACCTAGGTTTGATCTGGATTTTTTAAGTTGCGAAACTGGTCTTGAGTCTGATGTGTGCTTTGGAACATAACATACATTGGCTTTATGCGAGCATAAGGCCCTAGGTAGCAGCTCAGTTTGCTCATTTGACTAGACTGCAGGTGTTGTAGGCTACTAAATAGGATAGCTTTTGCAAATCTGTTATTGTTATTTCCATTGATATGAGGGGGCAATATGTTGCTTTAGGCACATGCGTCTTATTTGTGATACAAAATTTGTCTCCGCCCAAATGGGTAGTTTCAGAAGGGGTTTCTTCTGATGCAGAAGAAGAGCTTCCCAGATAGCTGATTTCACAAAGGGAGGCGCTAAGATCGGAAGTTCCTGGCGGTGACCCAGATTAAACACTTGACCAGCACCCCAAAGCGCATCATAAGCACATCAACCCACCACGTTACCGGCCACTTTGGACTTGACTGGAATTGCGTTAGCCTGTAATTCATCATCAGAGTCGCAGCACCATTCGTTCGATTATTCCACGGCTGAAGTATGAGGTGAAGCGACACGTGATAACTTGATGTTTCCTGAGTTCAAACTAGTAACTTTTTCGTCGTTCGGCGGTTTTTATTCTGTATTACCTAGATGAGCAAAATCACTAGTCGCCAATGACCTAAATGAAGGGATTTAACAATCATTACGCAGACTGGTAGTGCTGTGCTTCTAGTTCGGATAACGGATGTGCAGCAGTGTTGGATGTATGGAGCCTTTACATCAGACGGAATGAAATATTCTCTCCATCCCCGTCGAAGGCTTTTTCTTTGGTTACTTCAATGCAGAAAGCACGCTGTGCGGTTCTCATTAGTGTTTTTCCCCGAGGTATATATATATATAT
>NW_008751780.1:489273-490806 GCF_000715545.1 Opisthorchis viverrini
ATATATATATATATATATATAAAACGAAAATAGGTTTTTCCATTGTCCCATTAGGTTCCCGACAAAACACTGAACTCATGTATGGTCATCGAACCCACATCGCAGCAAGAAGGATGATTAGATTATGGACAAGGAAGACAGTATGGAGGAAAACAATCCTGGAAGAACAAGGTTTTATTGATAAGTAAAATGAATCAAATGAAATAAAAATTGTCCAGTGGCTGTCATCAAAGCAGAATAGAAAGCCAGGCGAGAACTAGTGTTATTGCACCTAGGGTCGAAGCACGGATCGGTTCCTTACGTTTCGTCAAGGCCATGTGGTAGCAAGATCCTGAGAATAATGTTATTCCTGATATAAAAAGTGATGCCGTCTTTTAAAGCGGGAAGCGCCTAACTGACAAACTTACCAACTTCGGATAGGTTACAAATGGCGTTCCGAGAATGGCAATCGAATGCACGAGTTGATAGTGTGCGCCCATTTGAAAAAGCCGCTTCGTTCTGATATCTGCTTGGCGAAATCCTGATCATGATATGAATATGAGTTTAACAGAGCCCTTACCATAAGCACCATATGCGTTGATTAAAAGAGCCAAAGCCCCACAAATGCCAGCACACTTTGTAATTGATGAGTAGTACGCCTTGAAGTGAGCAGGATCACCAACATTGTCCTGCAATTTAACAGGTCTGCTGCAATTGAGTAATCGTCTCAACACCTCTGAAGTAGCAGTATCCGATTCTTGTAAGTATATTGTACACCCCATCGATTCATAAGTGGCTTAGCTACAACTGAGACGAAGAGTACGCATTTAATTGGAGGGAAAGAAATACATGAATAGGGTTACTTCAAGTGTTTCAAGAATCACGCCACTAGGCGGAACTTCCACTATCACAATGTCTCACTTGTATAGTAATCAGTCAGGTCAGTCAGGTCCTCATTTTGTGCGTCGTTGAACTTGTTGGTTGTCGTCGTTCTGCTGCTGTCAGGTCTTCCACGCTGAAGGTGTATTCAAAACGATGTACACTCGTTTTGAAGATTGAAATCTACCTGAATCTATGCATGGGAACATGACCATCATCCGGTCAACCCTGGCGCGATAATGGGAAATACACGTATTGCATGCCAGATGTTCACATTCTAAATCCGGGCACAACGAAGAATATCCACTTCTGTTGGCCTCTGATTAAAGCAAAGCTCAAGTTTAGTGCAGCGTGTTATCTTGTACTCAGTGAGCTGAACGCTTAATACTTTATTTGAACCTTCGGTACAGGTTGTTAGAAGGCAGGCGTTTAGAAATATATATAGAAAGCAAAGCTCTAGTGCAGCGTGTTATCTTGTACTCAGTGAGCTGAACGCTTAATACTTTATTTGAACCTTCGGTACAGGTTGTTAGAAGGGAAGGCAGGAGAAATATATATAGAAATATATTAGAAATATATGTATATATATATATATTATACCAAAATGAGGTACCGCTGAACAAGAAACATAGTAGTTTTCTCTGATTTCACTTCAGAATGCGCAACACATTCATT
>NW_008751780.1:495515-496663 GCF_000715545.1 Opisthorchis viverrini
TAGTCCTCAACATGTGCGGTGAGGTAGGACTTTTCCAATTCTGAGCCTGGAAATAGAAACCAATTTGGGTACCTGTTCTGACCTCACGTTCTGACCAACAGGGAAGTGGGGTGGCTGAGAGGCATGGGGGTACGTAAATTTGGGCGTGGATGCCACTGCGCACACAAAGTGCCATTTGGACTGCGCTTGACTCCTGAATTCTACAAGTACTTTTATCACACTTGGTCGTCCACTGGTTGTCATGGCCGACCAGAGTAGGTGAATTTTAGGACTGACCTTTTCCAACCCATCTTTAGGGGAAAAGGCCGCATCGCTTCTCTCATAAACAAGGAAGTGCTGGTTGTTAGTGTAGGCAACTCACTGTTGCTGCACTCCTATTGCAGTGAAGGAACCACACCGTAATATGGATTCTCCTAGCATGGTGGCTCGCCACTCTTCGTCGGACTCCTCCCCTTTGGCCTTTCTGACTGAAATTTAGTGGAGCAGTTCCAAGTCAACATAGACTGCAGGATGGTTACTGCACTGAATCCTGACTGTTATGACAAGGTGTCGTCCTCAAGAATATATATATATATATATATATATATTCTTGAGGACGACACCTTGTCATAACAGTCAGGATTCAGTGCAGTAACCATCCTGCAGTCTATGTTGACTTGGAACTGCTCCACTAAATTTCAGTCAGAAAGGCCAAAGGGGAGGAGTCCGACGAAGAGTGGCGAGCCACCATGCTAGGAGAATCCATATTACGGTGTGGTTCCTTCACTGCAATAGGAGTGCAGCAACAGTGAGTTGCCTACACTAACAACCAGCACTTCCTTGTTTATGAGAGAAGCGATGCGGCCTTTTCCCCTAAAGATGGGTTGGAAAAGGTCAGTCCTAAAATTCACCTACTCTGGTCGGCCATGACAACCAGTGGACGACCAAGTGTGATAAAAGTACTTGTAGAATTCAGGAGTCAAGCGCAGTCCAAATGGCACTTTGTGTGCGCAGTGGCATCCACGCCCAAATTTACGTACCCCCATGCCTCTCAGCCACCCCACTTCCCTGTTGGTCAGAACGTGAGGTCAGAACAGGTACCCAAATTGGTTTCTATTTCCAGGCTCAGAATTGGAAAAGTCCTACCTCACCGCACATGTTGAGGACTA
>NW_008751780.1:497279-526892 GCF_000715545.1 Opisthorchis viverrini
TATATATATATATATATATATATATATATATATGGTGGGCTGCTATCCGCTTCGGGACTGGCGTGTCATATCGCACGCTGCCGACGGGCACCCGCGCACAATGCTAAATGCGAAAACCGTCTGGGTTGAATGGCATGTGGATCCAAGTCACCTCTATGCAACCCTGAGGGAATAAGATCACAGGGTAAGCAGGAGGGGGCAGCTCTAATGCCATGCTCTAATGCATGTTCAACTGATGGCTGATAATGCCAATTCAAGTGAATACGGTTAATATGGTGTATGCAAAGGGTTGTGTCATAACCATCACCACTCTGGAAACGCAGTTAGCCAGTGACCACCATCATTCAGCTGGGTCGGTACAACAATGATCATAGAGCGTCACCTCTGGCACCGTTATAAGCTCAACACTCGGGGATATTCTTAAGTTTATTGAGGGTATCTTGCAGATGAAAAAACAAGTACGCATAAACAGAATACGATAGAATGTACCAACTCAATCCAGTGCAGTGTGGTAAAATATACTGCAATATATGAATTAACTTTTGAAATAGCAAGAAAAAACAGTCCGGTAACCAAATGAGAACCTCGGCATTGAAGGACCGCTTAAGATCCTGTTAGGTTGCGGCGGCCTTCGCAGCCATACGGATGATACTTGCATCGTGGAGAAAACATTGTCTAATGACCCGCAACAGATGGGATGCGTCCGAGGCACACACAAACGGCTGGCTATTGTTAGACATTGGTCAGTTCGGTGTATACAAGGAGAAAGCCACTCCCAGCATTTCTGTATGCTCAAGGTTCTGGAGCGTCCGGAACACAAGCGGGGTCTGTTGATACCAATCTGAAAAACCTAGTGTCCGGCTCAGGTAGACTGGGGCTGTATTACTAATGGCCCGAACACATTGTACATAGTAAAGCGTCCCACTCATCGTTCGATATGACTCCATCCACACGACAATTATAACTTAGTCGGCCTTGGTGTACAGAATCATTCGGTGCGCACGCTATTTTAATTGGTTTTGGTATACACAACGATGGCCACGGAAGGTCCTTTTGGCGCCCTCACAGACCTGGCCATCTGGTAACCTCAGAGAGACAAGGCGGATCTGATAAACTTACTTCATCCGCCGGCGTTTCGCCGACGGACTGCCGTGTGACTGCTTAACCCTATGCATTCAGCACAAACGCCGCCGCAGTCGTCGCAAATCCAGCTTGTGCAGCCTCCGGGTTCAACAATTCTGATGACATTCGTGTGTCTTGCACGCTTGAGATGTCTGGCTTGAAGGTGGTAGGTGTCGGATTGACACACTTAAATTCGTGTAATTTTTCTGCAAGCCATCCTACTTTATGCTTCTTCCTTCCACTTCACGAGATCCACGTTAGCACCTTTTAGACTTTCAGCCAGTGTCCTGAAGGTTCTATCTGTGAGTGTCCCATTTCTTCATATCCACCTAACCATATTATAGCTGTTTCGGAATCCTGTCGCAGTTCATTTGCCAAACATGATCCTGCCACCGCAGATGCTAAAATGCTACCCTTCTACTTATTTCGCCAATAGCCGGATAAACTAATTGCACTTGGGTTGTCGCGTCGGATTCTGAAGTTGGGAATTTCGATCTTTGATGGAAGATTGCATTCATCTGAAAGATATTTTTAGGGTTACTTTAGGAAGGTTTCTTGGACTACGTATTGTAAGATTAATCTTGATATACGTAGTTTGTACTGCAAAGGATTTGATGATAAATCCAGATTCCGATGAGTTTACCAAAGAAAACAAAACTAAGAAAAACAAGTGCGCTAAAAACTCTCTTCAGTCCATCAAGTAACCTAAGGTGTTTGCTTTAAATTGATACCCAACGTAGCAGTGAAGATAACAGAGATCCCGTACCAGGCATGATATGTCTCCGTTTGGAGACAAGCTCAACAGAACATGGCTGACTATTTGGCCCAAAAGAGTTATTTTCTCAAACCGCTGAGGATTATTTTGAAATTCCCCACAGGATGGTTACTGATAACGGATCTTGCACGTTACCTCTAGAGACAGGCTCTCCTTAAGTTGCCAGATGCCCCTTTCCCCTCGACCGTCTGTTCCTTAGAATAGATGGTGTAGGTTACAACAACTAACCACACTCTGTATTGGCCTGACTGCATTGATAGTGGTTTCTAGTTGCAGAATACCTGGATATCTGTGACATTTTGCACCAAAACTGCTTCCTATTTTACCAGCTTTACTGTGTAAATTCATGGCATTCGAAAGTATCAAGGAGCTCTTTTGGGTTTATTGTTTTCTCCAATTATTATTGCCATCAGGATTCTGTACGCTTACTGGTACTCTTGTGTCTAGCCGAAGGTACCGTTTAGTTCAGCTTATCCCTTCAACCAGAAACCTCGAGCAATTGCAATTTGTTTCGGTTTATCAGAAAACCTGGACGCCGTAAGTTCAAGAATAGGGATAAGTAATGGATTGAATGTTGAGGATAATCGAACGGACCGGGTAAATACTAGTTGCGTGGCCCAAACCTAGCAGATGAAACAAATTAACGTCGTTGTTCCATACCAAGCTCCTGGATTAGGTTTTGTTTACGCTGCTTCATTTTCCAGTAAACAGATCCTACGGGAAACTTGACTTAACCAGCGAGGTTACTTCAGTCGCGCAAGCACTAGATTTGTTACAGGGAGTGATTCTTCGCAGGATTCGTGGGCAGCGTTGTAAAGTGCCAATAGGTAAATTTCCTTTTCGCCTGAAGCGCATACCTTTGTACATCAGGAAAACTGCTATGTTGAACAACCAGCTTTTCACCGATGAGCTAACCACGGAGTCGCTAAGGGGCCTAAGTTGATCCGGACATTCGCCACTTTGGTAGCGTCGTCATCCGGAGAGGTACAAGCACCAGAATAAGTTGATTTATCAACGGATTCTAGAACTTCCAACACCATGAATAGGTTCGGTGTTGCATTCACCTAGCTTTGGAGTAGCATCTTGCACTACACCCCGAAGTACGTTAGAATTTTTCAGGTTATTCAGCGTATTTTGTATTTGGGCGGAATTTTTTCGAGCAATGCGATATCGCTTGCACACCCAAGATAATTAGGGTCTCTCTCCCAAAATAATATCCACCCCAAAGAGAATAGACAAGTTTAAGGCTCCATCTATAATACGTTTGATCTCAGAAATGGCTGGGAAGTACGATTATGGGCAAGTCTGAAGAACACTAGTTCTTCCATTGGAATTAGGAGGATATTCGCTGTAGATTTACACGTGTCCACAGGATTAGGACTATAGAGTTAGAAAAAGTGTGAAGAGCTAAGGCGCAATTTTAGATTGCATGCATCGCTACGAGACTGTTTGGTTGGAGCTTCTTTCCATTACAATCGCTGTTGATCTTCTGTGTGGCGGTAGGAGGACAAAGTTATGGCTAGTGTACCTGAGATCTGGACACAACTTTGCTTGGTCTTCGTGGTACTGACTTTCGCGGATGCCTGTGAGACACATGTGACAGCTACAACCACTGTACGACAGGTACATGGTTCTTACAGCTTACAATGATGATGATAATGTCTTAGAACCAAAGGTTGCATAAGTGAGCTGGTGTTTGGGATATAAGGTTTTAATGCTTTTTGGAGAATCTCAGCAGCAGTACAGAGAAACCTTTAGCACCCCTTTTGCCTTCCAAGTGCCAGCATGGGTTGCGCCACTCAGTGAACAAGATTTTTTCCCTTATTATTCACCAAAAAACGGCCGGATTTGTCGTCTTACTGAAACTACCAAACGTTCAGTACTCATAGGCAAGGCCAATAAACGTAAGTGCATTCAAAAGTCGGTGGAGGGGCGAATTTGAATACTGCACTATCTAAGCCTGAACTTGGCATAGGCTTGTATAGATTTGCTCGCACTCATCGTTGCTAGAAATTTGGCGGATATCTTTTCAAAAAATTTACACTTATCAAAATGATGAACACAGTTACAATGGCCGAGCTTTATCCTACACTGCCACCTAAAAAACTGTGGGATTTGGTCGCTTAGACTTCGGTATATTCGTATAAAACGAAGTCGTTTTCCACTTACTTTGCTGCCCAAGTACTTCATGAATTTACCCAGTAGAACGACACTCATGAGTGGGTACAGCGTATGCCAGTATGAAAAAACAAAAGTAACTCGTGTGTTAAGAGCCACAATAAACCGCTGTGAGCACTCTCAAATATCGGATAAGTATGCACTCATTTCTATCGGGTTCATCAAGTAGCCTGATTGACACAGCGCATCCTTGAATACGTTGTAACAGGTCAACATCCCAGATTGTTTCATCCTTTTACCTGATACAGAATCGTCCGGCTAAGTTTCATTTAGAATGGGGAATTGTTCAAAGTCCACATTGTTTATTTTTATCAAGAAATTATTTACGTTGGATGTCCCAGATTTTTGAAATCGCGACAAGATCTTCGGTGAACTTCCGTAGTAGTCCGGTAGTCTAAATCGTTCGTGCATTTTCACTCCACGAAAGCCCCAATTGGGTGACTTGAGATGGCGTGACCTTCACGAGCTCCTGTCGTGCAGCAGACATGACAACGCCTATTTCAAAAACATCCTAACCATGTTTGTGTGAGTGATGTTTTAGCAACTTCATAGTGTCATATCAAAGTATAAACTAACACAATTTGCGTCGGGCTGATCGTCTGCTCGTTTGTATCACCAATCCCATAGGAATGGGACAAATATCGTTTAAGCAAAGATCCGCAATTACTGTGGCAGCATCGTCACATTTACATTATAATGGACAAGATTATTATTATTTGGGCGTAAATCGTTACTCATAAATTTGCTGAAAACTCTTCGTCCATCATAAATGAAAGTTTCAACTGGATTCAGTTGGGCCTGTCGTCAAAACGAAATTCGTGTGTAATTGAGGGTATTTATCGATATTATTATTATTGTTATCGTTATTACGTTACGTCCATCAGAACAGTTATTTTAACATGTGCCGTCATAAAATATTTGGAGATGGAATTTGGATTCACGTTCGTAATGATTGTGACCATATGAAGATACCGAAGCTCAACTGATGTATAAATATGACTTCCTCCTCGGCTTTATCCACCTCAGACTCACACACTCAGTTTTCAAGTTCAGTGACGAAGTGATAATGCTTCCATAAAAAGCATACGATCATCACTGTCCTAACAATGGCTTTAGCATATGGCTTTCTGAAATTCCGCATTATCTGCAAACACACCTAATAGTTGGAGACATTTCGAAGGAGTTGTAGGAAAAATTAATCAGGAAAATTGCGAGGCATGAAACCAGTTGCAAGGGAATTTATACAGATTAGGTGGGATCTGAAGCCCCTAAGGTCTGTTTGACTGGTTGTACGATTGAACCGGGTGAGGAGAAACGGGTGCTTAATTTCCATTCGATTGTTTAATATACTCACAGACTTTATTTCTGCTTAGAACTAAGCAAGTCGTGTCTCAGTGTGGGGTGTTCTGCGTGATTTACTTGAAGGTGGGTGAAAAAGAAAGGCAACCTCTCATCCGAGTGCCCCAGAAAATAATGAAACTTTGTATGGGCTGAATGTTCAACTTCTTTCGTTATATTTTCCCCAAGTGACAGTGGCACACACAAAATTCCGCTGTTTCTAACTTCCACTGCTTTTTCTAATTCTTCGAGCTTCCATATCTTCAGCTTGTCTTCAATCTTGAGACTACAATCCAATCAACACTTCTGGCTTCTTCGCGCTGCATCTTATTGTCTACCTGGAGTTACAGATTTCTCAATTTGTTCAGGACGTTAGATCGCTTTGGGGTCCAGTCTAGTATGTGTTTCTGCTTCGTTTTCAGAAAGGCCTGATGGAAACCTGAGTCCATTATGCCCCGAGTTTCTTACCGTCGTCCAATTGTTCGTCTCGTTTGACTCGTATGAGAGGAGTCAGTTTGTCTGATTTGTGTGGTCTTCCTTCCTTCTGGTACACGAAATCAGGTTGGTGTACAAAAACAGATGGCCAAATGGTCACAAAACAGAGCATGGTTCTAGTTTGCAGATGCATTCAATGCAGCAGCACTCACTCAAATTAATGACGAAAGGTCTATCTTCTGAGAGACTTAACCTTTTCAAAAGGACTTGAGGGGCCGGGTAAAGTTGGTCGATTCCAGCAGTATCTACACAACCTTTCCCGCTCAGCCTGGGTCGTAACCAAAGGTTTTCTACCTGTCCCATCCTCTAAGTTGAGAATAACCGCTTGCTCCCTTACCAAGCTTCGAGTTTCCTATGGGATTTCCTGTACGGAGTTGTCTTAGAAAAATATTTACCGTAGATGGCACCGTAGTGATCATTGTGACTTTACGGTCGAAGTCCAACGTGGCCCACAGGACAGCTGATAGTGCCATATGTCATCCATTAAGATCAATTAATTGCTTGCTGCTCTCTCCCATACCGTTTTCAGGCTTGAATAGGTGTACTGGAAAGTGGAAATGAGAGACATCAAGCGGAACTCTTAGATCCTTTCAGTGAAAAAAGAAACCCTTCATATATTCTCGCCCTTGTTCAAACTGAATTAAAACATCATGCATTGAAAATTAGTCGCTTACCAGCAGTGGTTTTTGTCGCGATTGAATTGAAGAAGCGTCTGATTGCCAATTAATATACCAGTTTCCCCAGGTGGGTATAGGACTGATAATTCTTTCAGACAGCGGAACAAGTACTTAGGATCTCTTATTTCTGACTGCACATCGCCCCGCTGTGGACTTTGGTGGACTGCCGTAAACCTAATCAATGCAAGTTGAGTTCGAAACTCCAATTCCCTCAAAGACGAATGCATTTCATGTAAAAAACATGTAGAAATACGCAATCCACAGAACTTTATGTCTGACTACCCTGAAAACCCTATTCGTGAGAAGTTTTCTGTTCTTCACTTCAGGTTGAACACCTGGACGTTTATGAGCTCGACCTGAAGATTTTCCAGCAACAGGTAGGCTGGGTGAGTCTTCCGGAGACCGGTAAAGTCTCATTTTCCAAATATAGCAATTGATACACCTTTGCAGCAGGAACGACTTTTGACAATATCCTCTCCGAGTTTACTCGATGACGAATAGTCCGGACGAAATGAGGTCTTTTCTGACTCTCTTTCCCATGCTTCTGTCGTTCCCGCGCTTTCTTTTGTAACCAACTGTAAAACAAGTAAAACAGTTAATCAGTGAATTCTTAGTAACCAACTTAAAACAAGTAAAACAGTTAATCAGTGAATTCTTACAAGGTCAAGCTTTTTGAGGAAAATACCGTGTTCATACCGAGGTACTTGACACCGATATTGAAGATTGAATGTGGGTCTGTGTGGATCGTTACACCAACAGAGATTTTGTTTTGGAGCTTTCGCTGCCGGTTCTAAACCTGTGCATTAGGTTAGCTTGGAAACTCTATTCCGGTGATTATTAACCTCAGAAATCCTATGTATGGTATTTAACCTAACGTCGAATGCACGGTTAATGTCCTCTTAATCATTTGACGGATAGCAGATGGCAGAGACATGGCAAACTGAATCCTCAGTTAGGATTTCGTCCTGTAAGTGAATCCAATCTGCGCTGGAAAGCTGAGAACAACTGTGCCGCTGTTTCACCCTTATTGGATATTATAAGCAGTGCGCATCTCACAAAACTCCAGGGAGTTCCGATTTCATGGTTTATGAGATAGAAATCTGAGCAGTTAACTCTTCAGTTTTCAGCGGCTGATCAGCACTGTGGTTACCTCCCACTTAAGCAGGATATTTCATCACCCATCCTTCAATCACGGAAACCACCACGTGGTTATATATTGTCTGACTTCGCGAGTGACGACTTCTCATATAGGATGGCTTGGTGTTTGCTTTCTGGTGCTCCTAAAAGTTGTGGAGCTGACGCTAAAACGATTCAGTGTTATTTCAGCGATAATCTCCAAGCTTTGCTTGATAAATGCACCGTTGATAGCAGTGATTACACTCAATTCCCAGATATATGAAGCGTGTAATACGAAGGTAAATCCCTCGACAGTGAACTCCGAGTGTACCCCAGAAACGTTTCCACTCGACTTATTTTTCGCCACTCAAACATCTTCCCCCCTGTGGCTGCTGAGTTTTTGTAAAGCAAACGTGGAATCTTGAAGTTTAAATTCATAGAAAATCCATTTCTCGGTTCAAAAATTAGCTGTAAAAAATCTTTCTCATTATGTGCCACAGTATGGTGTACCAGTGCCCCCGTAAGGTTTTCCACTCGTTTTTGCTAACCGTTACATGTCATAATATGTTTCGCAACTTACTCCTTGTAGGCTTTTTGACACTGATCCTTTGAGCGCTTCTCGGTGAAATACAAACGTTGAGCCTCCTGGAGATTCTTCAGTTCATTCTCACGGATGCGTTGTAAGGACTTTGCCTGTAACCACAATGAAAGGCGTTTCTGTATTTCAGCCTATTTTTTGTAAAAATTCCGTGTAATAAACAACAATAAAACTGAGGCTCAAACATAATTCTGGTGGGTTTATCTCCCACATTCCGACTAACAGAGAGCAGTTAGCAATTTTGATTTCCACTATAAGGTAAATTCGAGGCCTTCACTCTATTGAAGATGTTTCCACAGGAAAACATGGTCATTAGCTAGTCCGATTAGCCAGACGTTACGGAGTTATGGTTTTCCTACTACAAACTCAAATGCTCGAACCACTGAACTAACAGTGTGGTTGCTATTTCCGCAGGAAGCTATTTGGCTTCTTGAACAGTTTGATCGTTTCCTTGTTGTTAGATAAAGACCAGACCCCTGTCAATTGGTATGCCTAAAAATTGACAGTGAGTGCATTACTTACTTGGGTTGTAAAATAGTATTACACGGTATTTTTCGCAGGAATCCACATGAACTTTTTCGCCTAGTCGCCTGCTTACTTTCTTTCAAGTTGATTACATACATACATACATACATACATACATCATACATACATACATACATACATACATACATACATACATACATACATACATACATACATACATACATACATACATACATAACATAATACAAACATACATACATACATACATACATACAAACATACATACATACATACATACATACAAACATACATACATACATACATACATACAAACATACATACATACATACATACATACAAACATACATACATACATACATACATACAAACATACATACATACATACATACATACAAACATACATACATACATACATACATACAAACATACATACATACATACATACATACAAACATACATACATACATACATACATACAAACATACATACATACATACATACATACAAACATACATACATACATACATACATACAAACATACATACATACATACATACATACAAACATACATACATACATACATACATACAAACATACATACATACATACATACATACAAACATACATACATACATACATACATACAAACATACATACATACATACATACATACAAACATACATACATACATACATACATACAAACATACATACATACATAATCTGTTAATTAGTTCACACCGGTATGGTGGCGAGCTAGCCCATTGAATGCCCCGAATGCCAGTTACCCAGGCTAGGCTATCCATTTGGATCTAAAATCTGGTGACATCAGAATTTTACTACGCCATGACGCTGATAGAAACGAATGGGCTTTGTTTTCAAGCGATCCAACTGCAGCTCAGCTAAACAGGTGCATAGATGCACAGCAACAAAGCTCCTTTCACCTGAAGCTGCCAATTTCCCAGCTGCTTCTGATCTTCACTTGGTGGTGAACACAAGCGGTGAATTCAGCATTATGGCATACACAACGCAACAGTTAGGTTATATTGTTCATGGAGACAAAGAAGATGCCATGCAACTTGCTGCATTTTACGGGCATTACGTTTGTGTTCTGTTAAGTTAGCACGTTAAGGTCATGTTATACAACCCATTGGACTGATGTTAATACGACACACCGATTTGGATTTCACTCTGAATCCATCGTACGGAATAGTATAAAAATCCAGTAGCCTTCATGAATACTGAATAAAAAGTAGGGTTGTGAAAGCTAATTGCAGTTGAGTCAGTTTTAGATAGCAGCCGAAATGTCGAGAAGTCTGTGATATTTTGTGTGCTACCCGGCAGACGAAGCAAGGTGCTTAATCTGCACCCATTTCTCAATCAGTTTATACTAGGTGCAGATAAATTTCAGTTGAGTTAGATTCAATTTCCACAAGTCAGTGAGGATGGGTGATTTTCGCCTGCCGTGCAAGGCAAACACCTTATTTTAATACAGACACACGACAGCATTTCGCATGCTTGTATCGATTGTCATGTTTTGTTTGTATGACGGCTCGTTTGTCCAACAGAATGGTCACCATCGCCCTCTTTTCTGACACAGATATTTAAGCCTGTCTAATCTACGCCCATCAAGCCGTTTCATGAGGATTTGATTCCATAAAAAATGCTAGTGTACCGCCCACAAGTCATGATATAAATCTAGTGTTGTACAGACGTAATGCACTAATCACAAGGTCGCTGAAAATTTTTCAACAGGCCTTTATGGGGCTCATCAGGTAAATGCGGTCCCAGCGTTCCGCAGTTTTCTAGAACACAAACTGCACGAAATTAACATACCGAGTTGGTTTTAGTGACAGACTCACCAGGACCCCCAGAGAAACTCCTCGTTTATGATGCTTTCGCGCACTCAGTTGTTTAAAAGCATCACAAACTATAGATTTATCTGGGTTCCAGGTGATTCTTCCGTAAAAAATACAAACTGATATGCGGCCAAGTTTTACTTTCTGAACCTATTATCATTGTTATTAAAGATTTAAAGAAGCCGCCGAGCATTGTTTCACGAACCCATTAAGTTGGAACTCCAAATCAGTGGCCCATCGTCGGAAGAAAGTAGTGTACTTTAGTACCTAAACTATCAATGGTCCAAAAATGATAGTTCGAAAATCACTCTTCCGCGTATATCTTTCAGTCTAGTTCAGATGTTTGCAATTACCGCCAGAAAAGCTGCAGTATCCTAAAATTATGGGTCAAATTTTGACTTAATTCTCTTTGCTTTCTCTCCTGTTCAGCTTGGGTTCTTTGCTGCGTATGAGTTTTCTTTTGTTCTCGTTTGGTCGCATTCTTTTGTGAAATACATGTCTGCAACCAAGATTTTGTAATCAGTGGACTAAGTCCGAATGGCGCACTGCTTAGGTCACATAGCTCCTTATCAAAAAGTCCGTGGTGGTTTTAACTAGATTTCAACTCCAACGATGCCTCTACTCAGAATGGGCAGTCTGGTAATGTCTTGACCCATACTTATTTGGGATACATGGCAGATCTGCATTGAAATGATACTACAGCTGAACAGCAACCCGATTGTTAGCTGAGGCTACAGAAAATCTTTCACCAACGAGCCAACTGACTGATCTACCAATGTGAGACTCGATGAGGAAGCACGGTTCACTGCGCGGAATCGTAATGCACATTCACAATACAGATCCAGAGAGTCGCGTTTTTGAACTGGGAAGCAGGGTTTAAGCACCCTGCCGTTCGCTTCAAAACCAATGACATTGGCATCAGTTTTACTGTCCATGGGAAATGTTCCATTCTACGATCTTCGTTCTCCAATAACGGCCTTGTTTTCGAATTATTTCAAGAGTTAAAGTTATGTTGAAGCCACCGGGCCAAAATAAACAGTTATCCAAGGCTCAGAAAAAACACTGAAAAGCCTAATGACTGCCAAAACCAGAATAGCTTTACAAACAATTTGAATCAGAAGATAAGACTAATCTGAGCTTCCCCAAAAGAAACGGACACAGAACTTGATCTGAGAAATAGAAAGTGCAAGCCCGCTCAAAACTAATAAAATAAAAATTACTTTGTGCTCACTTTGTTTGTGGATGTAGGAGGTGGTTCTGTGGACATGAAATCCGATGTCTTAACGGACTCTTTTTAAATTTTTTTCCCGAGAGACGGAGATAATTTTGGCTTTGAATATTTTCCTCTGGAATTCTCCATAGAAATCTCCAATGGTCTTCTAACGGTGTTCGCACTGTTAGGTTGACCCACTCGACTTAGAGTGAATTGTATAGCTGATTACGTAAGATACCGGAAAAAGGAAGATGAATTCATCAGCAGATTATTCGCCTTAAGATATTTCTCAAACTAAGAGTTAAAATGATTTATTAGTTAGTTCACTCTGTGAGTAAGGCTTCATTTCCGGAAACAAATTCCTTTGTACATAAGAATAGACAGTTTTATCCATGTTTACATTACTACCTTTTGAACAGTCGCTCTCCCGTCCTGGCGTCATTGTTTTGGTGGGTCCATACCAAAAAAGGGAAGCACTGAACCCAATTTTCTTCCCTGTCGAAACTCACCAGCAGAACTTATCCTTGGCCGTTTGTGAGTTTAAACTCCGGGCAGTCGACATATGAAGCAAACTTGTCACCACTATTCCATCTGCGCAAGCTAAATTCTACACATCCGACAACCACATATAACTAGAAAGGTCGTTATTGCATCCCTATGGTGATTCAATTTTATTTTTCTCCTGTTAAGGAGAAAACAGCGCTCATTTTTGAACAGCTTAAAGCACTTTGAATTAGTTTTGAAAACTTTTCGTCTAAAAATCTACCCCAGTGAAATCAGACTGTTTTTTAGATTTGTCCATAATACGTGTGTATATGTATGTGCATGAGAAATAAGCCGTATTTATTATACTACTCTTATTTACCTCAATATCTGCAAAGTGGGTTCGGATTCGGTCACGTGTTAAAAGAGATATCAGATTGAAGTTTCCCAGTAAGTAGAATCCCATGTACAACTATGCCATGGGCAATGCCTCAACCTAGCAGGTTTGTTTTGATAAACAACGAAGAAATTCCCAATAAGGACAATGCTTTTTGGAATACTGTCAGGAATAACAAAGCACCTACCCGAAGATTTCGATCAGACATTATAACAAGCACAACCTCAGTTGGAAACAAAGCCTGTGTTCACTATGATGGCATACTTGTCGCCACCATTTCCAGTGATTCTCTTACGAAATCAGTAGAGGCAAGATAGCAAAACTGCTCTACGGAGAACATGTTACGCATTTTAACCAAGAGAGTGTTGGCGCACATAGAATTCAACATGCCTGGCACAGAAAAATTCAATCTATTCCCCTGACGGCAAAGCACATATAAACATATGCATATTGATTCACTCCAAGCTACGATGAATTTCATTTAAAACGAACGAACGAAACCATTGGTACCAAGGCCAAAAATAACCATCATTTTTGTTTGCCAATAAAGGCCACTAGGCAAACAAATGATCAACCTCACCATTATCAACTTTTAGGCTGAATAGTATTTCATCTTCCGCGCTCTAATTTGACTAGTCGTCAAAGTATCATTTAGGCTTATTTTATTATTTCCCTGTATACACAGCCGTTATGAACCTATACCCATTTGATTTCCACTATTTTATAAACAAGTAGACGTCATCCAAAATTGCATGCTATATATGCAGTGTGCATGACCAAGTTCATCTGTTACCCTTTGGATGGGTTACGCGTTTGAATAGAGATTTCTTCCTGTAAGTGAATTTGATAAGTGCCTGAAAGCCAAAGAATGTACAGATGTTACGTCCTTATTTGAAGTCATCAGCAGTGCGACTTTCCAGTGTCCCAGAAGACAACCACACCTGAAACCGTCAGGCTAGCGACTGAAGATAAAACTGTTCGGATACCTGTATCTGGTTAGCGTTGTGATCAACTCGCACTTAGATAATTGGAGAAGTTATCATTGACAAAAACATATAAAATCGTTACTTTCCAAACCTAACAACTTCCCGTATCGTGTCTGTATGTTAGTTTTCGGGTTTTACTTAGCAACTGAGTCGAATTTGTTGAATATTAGGCAACATGAAAATAATGAGGTGGTAAAAAATTAAAGAACAGATTTTTTCTTGCAGCGACATAAAAAATTTAACATTTTCATGATTTATCTTATATTGTCTCAGGTTTAATAAATTCGTGGTGATCCATTTACTTAGGAATTTATTATCATCCCTACAACGTGCCGTTTTGATAATGATGCGTTATATCCAAATTGAAATGTCCAGTATTTGTTAGCTCCTCAATGAAGATAGCGCATAAATATGTTATGGTGCACAAATAACCAACGTTGCCAAAAATTCTGTCACACGTGCGAAAATGCCAGACCACTTTATGTCAGTTGAGAGCTGTCATGAGGACAAATATGTGTAACAGTGGTAAATAAATAGCCGCAACGGAACCCGTCATAATGAAACTCATGAAATGACGGTTGATCCTTCAAAAGCAGTTTTCTCATAGTTTATTATTTCCGCTGATCCAGTGCACCTTCACCCTGCCACACCATACTCAGTACCAAATGTGTATTAAATTCAGCATATTTCAAGCTAATCCTCCCCTTTTATGATGAACAAGCCCTCATTATTAGATTTGTTATTCAGAACTAAATTACAATTGAGTTGTATTAAATGACAACGACCAACATTTATCGACCAATTTATCATCTCCACTTAGATCAGTATTGGGTGTCAATAAAGTGCTTTGTAGACGGATAAGAATTACTTCTCAGGCTCTCCAGTACGGTTGCAGGCATCGAACGGGAGCCAGTATCCAGAACGTAGTATATATCAAAAACAGGAGTTCACCAAATGCTCCTTGACAGATTACCAATCTGTGGGATTGTCTCAGCGGTGCAGTTATTTGAAGAGTCTTTGGTTTGCTTTGGGAATTCTGACTCTCTGTTCAAGAGCTTTACGATTCATGCACTTTATGACCAAAGATCTCTGGATTGCTCTGTTGCCCACCTGTGGCAGCAGTTAAACTGAATCTTTCTGCTTTTATTCACATTGTGACTCTCCACAAAATCTCATCAATTAAACCGGCAGTGTTTGCGTCGCCGGATTTTTTGCATAAATCTGCAGTAGTCATTACCGTTATAGGATGAATTAAATTGGTTCGAGTAATCCATTGATTATTTGTAATTAAGTGTTGCGAAATTGTTTCTATGTACCACTGGTAGTTGCTTTGATAAAGATGCAGCACCCCTTGTCTCTTACCCACAAGTTACACATTTTTCCAACCAAATCAACCTGAAAATTTATTTAAATTACATCTCGTGCCTATAATATATGCTTGTTACCGAAATGAACCTCAATTAGCTGGCATTCCAGCTCTCATGAAATTAGTTTCTGCTGTCCTATCAAAGCGAAGATCATGATGTTTTTCATCCGGTATATCATACACCTGGTTACTTCTTACATTTCGCTTGTTCACTTGTGACCAGAATGCAACCGGTAAAAATCAGGAACGCCGGAATAACGATGAATTACTAGGGGTATAACAAAAAGTATCAGGAATCTAACAAAAGATGCCTATTATTATTCAGGAATATTTTAGGCTGCTCCTTTCAGCTTATTTCATATTTACGCAACCCAAACAAACTGTCTATAGGTAATCAGGCGATCATTCAAGTAGCTCGGAACCTTCCTATCTGCTTATTCTAAACAGTTTGGTGTAAGAGAAGCTCCTCACGTAAATACAGCATTCTACATGAACGGGTGGACAGAGCCAAATGAAACTGGAGAGCATTCAAATAACAGTACAAAGAGAACCAAATTGCTTGCCAATTCTGATAAAAAATTTAAACTTGAGTCTCAGGTTCATCAATGACTGAGTGGGATGTCACGGAGACGGTCATAAATTCCGGGTTAGTGTCACTTGACCCGAATTACGAAGAAAGAAACCACATTGTTAGAGTAATTGGTCTTCATAAGGTACGAGTTAATTAATGTTGGCTAGGTGGATCGTGCTTTATTCTTAGGCCGTTCAGCCGGACTCAATACACACTAAGGTATGTTTTCTGGCACAAAAAATTCACATTCACCACTATTTGGAAGAAAAGCCTCCGGAAAACAGCTTTTTGCGCACAAAAAAGGTGCGCTTCGGGGTTTATTTAACCGCTTAACATACTGATGCATGATTAACCTCAGCCCTGTCCAAAGTCAAAGCTCTTGTGCAGGGTTAGATGTACGTTGAAGATTTTACACATTCCAAAGGCACTAAACGACTCCAATCTTTCAAATCAATCTTCCCAGTAGTCCATAATATCCAGTTAAGCATTTCCCAGTTACCCTTATTCAAAAATCGAATAAAGTGATCCTTCAATGTTGTGACCGCTGTTTGTCGGTGGCTGATGTTCACAGCCATCATGAAGGTCATGCCGGATTGAATTCAATTCTGTTGGTTCGCAAAATTTTACCCAGCTGCTATGTTGATAACCCCTCCTAAGTATCACCAAGTGTAATTTTTTTCAACTTTCTGGATGATGCACATTGCGCCAGGTATCACTTAACATGGGGGAAATCAGTAAACATTTTGATATTGCTGTTCAGAAGGTTTTCACAAGCCCGCTTATTCTCCGCGGGATATGGCGCTCGATGGACACTGAAAATTGTTCTCAATCGATTTTTGTACAGTCGCCTCGCGAACCACTTGATTATTTGTATGTACGTTAAAAAAATCCGCTTCGGAAATAATACCGAATTGAATCTTGCTCCTCCATAGACGCAAGAGGTTATCGCGCAAATGCGAGGATTTGACACAGTAAAACGATCACCCAATCTGAATGGGAAATAGTCATTAAAGTGAGGCTGTGTCTGGTTTTTGGTGCATTGAGACAATGCAGCGTGGAGCACTCAGACAGGAGACCTGTGCCAATGGGTCGTGAGATTCCTTGGTACATAGTATTTCCTTATTCTGTTCATTGGCTAGACTAAACAGGTATCGGTAGTTTGCATGGCCCCAGAGTTCTCGATTGTTCCACTGTATTACCGATCTACTGTGGATGAGTCAGAAATTTTTTAGCGTGCTGGTAATAACTTGTGTTGAACTAATGAGCACGCGGTAGCAATTAAACAACTGAATAGGGCAAATATGGATATGGGATTTGACACAATATTTCACACAAAAAGCGTGATTGTTCAACAGGCTGTGCGCCAGCCTACGCTGTATCTCCTGCCTTTAAACACATAGAAGGTTATAGAAGTACATTTGGTGACTATCCGGTTGGCCAGAATTTGTGCTTATTCACTTACTTCCCATGGTGCACCATCCTTTCAGCACACCGTGTTCAGACTCCATTCAAGGCTGGATCAATGTTGAATTTAGTAAGTCGAACGGTCTAGAACCCAAACTGCAGAATGTTCCATTGAAAACCTACCCTGATGGCACAGTGTGAGCCTAATTTAGATACATTTGAGTGGATGCTCGTAAACCCGGTAGGTCCTGCACCCATGGACAAAGCCGGGTGCTGCTGCTTCACTGCATCTACAGTTTAGGTGACATTCGAAAACGGCCATGAGTGACATAGGCGGATGGGCAAATGGCCAGTGTCGCAAAATTCGAAAGTGGAGATATAGTGATCAAGTGTCTTGCGGCGTCAACCCTATTCTGATTGGCTGAAACGATATGGCGGAAACATTAAAAACTGGTAACAAGGTGGATTTGAGCAAGGATTTATCCTTTGTATGTCCGTACTGGTTTTTATGCCATCTCAACAGAGGACCCCTATGGCCTTGAGACATCAATAGCCCGGTCCAGACCACAAGACGCTGACTCTGGAAGAATTCGAATTGGCGGCGAATGGCAAGTTTTGCCCCATAAATATGACTTATCAATAGCCGGTCCAGACCACAAGACGCTGACTCTGGAAGAATTCGAATTGGCGGCGAATGGCAAGTTTTGCCCCATAAATATGACTTAAATTGAAACCCACTTCTTCGGCAACGGTCTTCACTGAATTTCTCCAGGGCTCTGTTTTTGGCCCAGTCATGCTTCAGAATTTAAGTCGATGTCTACTGTCCGAGGATGATTCGGAATCCTGGGGTTACGACGCCAGCGAACTCTAAACAGGTGTGGATGCTCCAAAGAGGTGCTCTGCAAACTGCATGGTAAGAATGGCCTGGAAGACACTACTGGATGGATACAAAAAATGCATTCAGGCATGTGGCTCTCTTCAAATATGTCCTCATTACACCATGGAAAGTCGGCCCAGTAGGCACTATCCCACCTTCTCCCGTGTTATTCGCATGGACTTCCAGATGTCCTATGAGGCCTACCTCAGCCTGTTTCTTGATTATGCTGACTAGTTTGGCAAATAAAGACACGAAAAATACACAGACCTCAGTGAGTGTGTCCAACGAGCTGCTATAAAAAGTTTGCCATCCATAAATATGTTTACTATGAAGCGATTTCCATGGTGTTGAAGCTCTTTCCTCTGGAGAGTCATCGCCCCTGGGGTGCCCTGATACTTACGCATTGTTTGAAAAGGGCTATACCAGCAGGTTTTTCTTACGATAAACCCAACTTATACACGACACGCTACAGTAAGGGGACTTTCAAACTCAGCGCAGACAATTACTGGACGACAACTTTTTTACTGAAGATATTTAGTGTGTGAAATGACCTTCCTCTGACGGTTATTCCCGGTGCACCTAGTGGTCATTTCTAGACATTTTCCGACGCTTTTCATGGAGTCCCCGGGCTGGCAAGCATATTGCCCCTTGGTGAGAATGAGAAATGCAGTGCCATACCCTTTTTCCAGTTCCTTTCAGGGAACAGAAGCCGCTGAATGACAGTTATAAACTCCTCCCGGGAGAGGTATGCGAAGGCCTCGATTCTGTATGTCTCTATGTGCATCAACCCGCGAATGCGGCCCTTTTGTTCCTCTTAGGTTGGTCGCTCTGTGGATGCAGAGGCCCTCTGATCCTTAGCCGCCAGATATGCTATTCTCCAAAACCTTTGTATATTGAATGAAAATCACTTCGTAAAAATGTTGCTTTATGTACGCTCAAAACAGAACCATACATGGTCTGCCTTCGATTTATTGGAATTTGTTGTGATTAGCCCATGTTCTTAATTTGTATCGCACATTGAAATTTACACCTGCAGTGCTGTCTTTAGATGCGTTTACGTCTGACGAGGTGCCACGCCCGTCCTGAACCTGAGGTGGTATGCCACAAAAACTTACATCAAAAACTAGTTTCCTGATTCAATTGTTGCGGAGAATTTCTTATTTGAAAGTTTGGCACAGCCCGCTTTTGAGCTGAGTCTTCATACATCTTGGCCATAAATGTCACTGTTTGACAAATGAACCGTGATTTCCAGGTGTGATCCCACAATAAAAGTGAGTATTCTGGTTAACCATTGTTAGTGGATATTGATCCGGTTTATCTTGTTTCAGCTCCCGCCGGTACATGGTATGTGAACCGTTCTCTTGGCGATAGACATCAAGACAATACATGTAAGCATACAGAGGCCCAAAATGCACACTCAAATCCTTTCAACATGTAAAACGGGTCCACTTGGTACAGGAACCCGCATTATTACACGTAATGTATTGTCCGTGCGTGGTGGGGGCCACTAGTGCCAGTTTATTCCTTCGTTATTGGGGAATCATGCATTTTAAGTAAGTCTTGCATTTCTTGAAGCCTGATCCTCAGTAGGGTGAGCAGTCCGCTAAGATCGATAAAGATTATGTTTAGCCAGTCGAATATGCATCGCGGACTCTAGCAGCATGTTATTTGTGTGTGTCAGCTTGAATCCTATCGCCTTTATATGCAAGCAACTACAGCCTTCTTCAGTGGGCTGGTAGGTGTTATGATGAGCGGCTCGCTGTGTACATCTCTAGTCGCATTTACTTGGTGACTTCTCCGATCCTTCCATGTAAAGCCCGGTAAGTTTTGCCACAACTCTGCTTTCAATAAACAGGACCCGAAAACTTCCACATTGATATCAAGCAGAGCATTAAGAAATTCAACACCAGACTTAGCTCATAATTATCTGAGAGGCATCCGTTCTTCCTCACTGGGACCAGTTAATCCCGAGATCTGGAAACATAAGATTCGGCACCTGTCCAGTCACGAATTTGCGGATTGACACACAGGATCGAGATTTTCGCCCAAGTTTCGCGGATTTCTTTTTTGTTCTTCTCGTTCAGCAGCTGCCGTTCAACTGAAAGGCACAAGCGAAAAAGCGGGTATCGCTGCTCTTCAAGTTCTCAGCGCGGAGTAGTAAGCTTTTAGGCACCAGGGCTTGCATAAAAGTGTCTAATATTGTTTTGACTTGGATTCTGGATGGAGCGTGGACAACCGTCGGACAAAAGTAATTTCGCCCAGCGAAATCAATGAGAGCATTCCCTCTGAACTTGAAAATCCTACCGTATTTTCCCGTGTGGCCCATGGTGAAAAACACGTTGACGGAACCTTATCCAAACAGGATATAAGTAGGAAGTAGGTCTTCAAGGAGGCGAAGATATTCCAGGGGTGTGAGGTTTAGCACCGCGGGAAGCGTTTCACATTTTACAGACTTTAGGCCGGCAACTTTTTTCGAAGTACATTGGACACGTTTATTGGAGGTTATTTCCTTCGTGTTTCCTGAATAGTAAACTTGATTAGCCTATTCAAGAAGCGGTCTGACATAGGCCGCATAGCGTATTTGGACGTCCATGCAGTTATTACGGGAGAAAGTGCGCCGAAGCATCCATAGAACAGCAAATGTCTTCTGAGAAGATTCCTGATGGTGCATTTGGAAAGCCATGTATAAAGAGGGCCCGATACCCATAATCTATCTCCGTAATGTTTCACGGTCCATTTTTGCCACGAACGACATAGAAGTTCGCAGAGTTCCCTTCGAATGACAAACTGATGCATGTTTCGTCATTCAGAGGTGCCAGTCTGTAGTGTCTGTAATCCGTTATCACATTTACCATTCTTCCTAAACTTGAGCCACACTTTGTAACTGTCGTTCACATTGTATCATGACGTTTGTTTTACTGTTACGAATACACAATTTTCCGGTGCAACCTGCTGACTTCTTGCTAAACGAGTGCATTTATGCTCCGTTGAACTGTTTGTTGACTGCTGAACCTGATGGCTGAACCAGTGGGACTAAATCTCTGTGTTTGTGTCAACTGTTGAAAGTCACAATAAATCCCTGTGACCGTTTTTAGCCGTGAATAATTTTCCTACCGTGGAATACATCACGCACGCGGGACCATTTGTGGGAAATTTCGGCAAGGGAATATTTACTCTCACAGCCAGTTACTGCATTTGGATCGGTGTCGTGGACTATTGGATCTACACATTCGTGAGTCCCCATTTGACTACCCATTCCTCTCCTATTTTGATTTTGTGATTTTGTATTGGTTACTTTTGCTTGTTAATTTATCCGAACACGCTGATAAGGTCCTAGTCCGCTTCAAGTCCAACGACCACTGAGTTGCAGCACCAACATCCGTTTGGAGGGCACTGGCATTAGTATTCCCTGGATTTCAAGTAGTCCTGAAAAGGCGGACATGGACCTGAAAGAACGTCTGGAGGGTCGTTGTCGTAGATCAGGAAATAAAAGGGCCCAAAACAGAGACCCCAATGGAGACCGGCGTTGAGCATAGTAGGTCGATTCTACTTTCACAAGGAACGTTATTTCTTATAGGAGCGCCTTAATCCAGCGTAGTATTTCCCCTGCAGTCCCGTAGGACTGTGAATTTTGGAGATGCGGGGCGTATGGGACTCGGTCAAAGGCTTTCGAAAAGTCGAAATACATGGCATCTGATTGAGTTTCTCGTCCTTGACTTGGGTTAGGCTCTCCATAAACACGAGCATGTTCATCAAGTAAGAACGGTTTGGGAGTATTCCGTGTTGAATTGGAGATATCAAGGTGTCGTTGGTAAGGTGACCTAGGGTGGGTCGCCTCAATGTGTTCCATCACCTTGCACAGTAAGCTTGTGGGGCTAATGGGTCTGTGGCTTCCGTACGATAACAGGCAACCAGGTTTGCGGATTATTGTAACAATCGCTTCCTTCAAAGCAGAGGGAAGATGTCTTGTTTGAAGTGGCCAACGAGATACCAGGCACAAATGTTTTGCCAGTGTTAACGACGTTTCTTTCAGGGAAATTAGATAAACCCCGTCTGGCCCCAACGCACTAGAGGCTTATCTTGTGCAGGATTTGACGAATTTCTTCGTCTGTGAAGTCCAAGTTGTTTAGAGGCCGTTGGTACTTATGCCTTGACAAGATTAGACATGACAAGGTTCATGATGTAGAATACAGGCCTGCATAGTTTTATCTGATACCACTATTTGCTCACTCGCGGGTTTTTCGTTCCTGTCCCTCAAGGGGATGCGGTTGGCTTATTTACGCGGCGATGCCTTGTTTACTTATGAAGCACATTTCTGGTTTTCCGGGCGAGGTCTAGAATGGTGGCCTGTTTTTGAATATTTAGCAGAAGACACACGGCAAAATTTAGCTACAGGATTGACATTTCTGCATGTTTTGCGTCCGCGAGGACTCTGTAGACCTCAGCACTTCACATGAACTCTTGAAACCACAGAAGTACCCGTAAATTTCATCCATTTTAGCCGACTCATGTTTTACCCCAGTTCGTGGTATTTTGTTGCATTAGGAACTCTTTTTCGGAAGTTCCGAATAAATAAGCTATATGAAGAAGTTGCAGGAGAACATATTAGGCACAGACATTCAAAAGCTATGACGTGGTCACTTTGAAAACTTTGTGCCTTTCGGGAACTGGGGTCTTTTTGGCGAAAAGCATGCGGCCAGAGGCCGTCAGGCGTTGTTTAAATGATCAAATTACTGACGGAATCCAAACACCAAGGTAGATCACTTGTCCAATATTGTATTAGTAGTGCCTAAACTCCTCCATCTTCGGAATATCAGCGATATATCGGAAGTATTTTAGAAATATTTTAATCCATGTAGTTATGTTGTGCCGATACCTATTTGATTTTGACTCGTCGCGACCGTAGATGTGAACAACGGCGATTTAGGTTTAGTGACAGCCGGACATTATCTATTTTCATAGGCAGATATCCCCCTGACATGTTCTGGTTAACCATAAGCAAGAAGTGTGAATCCCTCTTGCAACTGCGGTCAATCTAGCCAGGACTATCATATCCATTCCGGCTGTTGCATACCAGTTTATCAGACACGAGCCTCATCTAATTGCTACCACGGTCAAAGGTGTCTATACTAAAGTTATCCGCTTCACCAACATTCCACTGGTTCTACCCCCAACGCATGCAAACATACCTCATGTTTGCAGGTGCAACAATCAGCCTGTCGTCATATCGCAGAACATGTAACATAATTCTCCACTTTAAAATTTCCCAAGCAGTCGACAATCGTACAACCCGGCGACTACAAGTGAGCAACTTGTATGTTATACTGGTCTGCTGCGGTACGAAACAACATCATGGGAGATTAGATGGTATGTTTTCGTCGTTCCGACAAAGTAGTTAGTACCTAAAATATACGCGAGTCACTTCTGAATATGTGCTGCTATGCCATTTCGATACACAGAAAGCGATAATGAAGTATGCAGGTTTTCTTCTGCACATTTATGTCCATAAATACCACACCGGAAGTTGGCGAGAGGAGACGCACACACCTGGTGATCCATCGCAGACCTGGCTTGTGCGTCCTTATCGTCATTTATGTAAGCATATTGCCACTACAATTATGCACGTTCTAAATAGCTATAACGTGCCAGGCCGACGAGAAGGTATGAGGGTTTATTCATCTGGATTCCAACGATTCAGTTGAAGACTTCTGAGGACATCTATTCTCTACGCTCTGTTCTACTCTATCCTGCTCCAAGGCCCAGATAAAGTGCTTAGGCAACGGGATCCCTACGTGCAGACACATGAACCACAAAATTTGAACGATCTAGCAGCTTTTAGCATAAGGTTTTACGATTGGCGTCTGTCGTACCGGCATACACAACACGTTTAAATGATTGAATTCAACTCCAACAGTATCAGAATATTTTTTGTTCCCGGTAACAGGCTCTCGTTATGTAAACGTCAATGTTTTGTTGTGTAACAATGCCCGAGCTGTGTAGAAAACAAATATCCGTTGAACCAGCTCTATGCAATAATTAACCAATGGAGCCCACGGCCTGAATATCAACCCACCAGAGGTAGCATGTAGACTAGTTGACTTGCAACTAGGCATATCACTAATATTAATATGACACTAATATAATAATATTAATAGTGAGCAATACCCGTCCTTCCGATTCCTATTCTGACCGAATCGACCATCTGCAAATTTTACAATCTCCATGGGTACACCTCGGGTAGAACCATAATTACAAACAGCACTCAGACCTACGGTTGATATCATGTTTACGGTGTCAGAGGCCTTACCATATCTTGGCGTGAACATAATCGCCTCAGTAGTGTTGCCTGTGGCAAGCCCCTCTATGTGCGACTGAATAATCTGGCATTACCGTTAGTAGCACCCTCTTACGCGTGCGCATCGTTATACACAAACTATGTAGTCATCACTAAACTGCTCATTGATGCTACCGTTCATAGCTCATATGGTGATCCTACTTGCTGCCTTCACTTTAGTCTTCAAAGCAGTTCACTTCCCCCTTTGTCAGTGACTCTAAATGTGAGTAAACATAATCCCAACTACATCACCAGTCTTAGGGTTTGGCATGGGCAATAAGGATGGATGGTGCCAGAATGGAGGCGCAAAGGCAATAACAGCCACATTAGCATGGATGGTAGCTAGTATGTTTAAATTAGCATTGGCGTTGTGCTAACAATCGGTATAAGCAATTAACCGTACTCCAAAGCAAAAGACTGATTTCGATTTTTTAAAATTAAGAGCAACCTTACAGTAACCTTCTCGCTCAGAAATAACATTCAACAAAGCCCAAAATGCATGAACGTTACAAAACTGACGAATCACGTATTAAATATCCCTGCGTGACACTCTGTTTATACGCAGCTACCGTATGATGCACCAGCTTTTGGAGCTCTACTCTCTAAGAAAGACGTTAACTAAAGCAAAAGGCCTGAATTTTAGTGTCATTTGATTGAGTATACCCTCTAAATAGTGATTTTGTAGTTATTGTCGTACACATGCAAAGGCTTGCTACCGAGGTTCATCACCTCGGTAGTTGTTAGACCGCAATTTTACACCTATCAGACTGACTGAGTTAGGTACCTTCTTTTACTGTATCAGCTTCCGGTTTCGTATTCCCTCTCCACTTGAGATAAGGTGGACTACTAGGCGCAAACGAAAATGGCTTATTCCGAAACTAAGGTGTTTTCAAGAACGAGAATTTTGTGGATGTCATGAGCACTGCATTTTGGTGACCTGTTTTCCACAGCGGTTTGTTGTTGATAGCTTTAACGTAAGTCAAAACCAGACAGCTCGGCAATGACGCGATACAGTGCTCTTCATGATGTAGAGAATAGTTAGACTTTTTACTGTCTTCATTTCATTAAGGGAAAACGTACTATTTTTGCTTTACTAAAGCGCTAAAAGATGACATTCACAGTTCGCTTCATACAGCTGGAAAATATGATCAAAACGTCAACAGAATATCACCGTGAAGTGATATCACATTAATGGTATGCATAAAGTAGTGCTGTCCTACACCAAATCAGTGTTTTTTATCTGAATTCACATAATCATAACTCCCCATTCATTTGCCTACTCGTGTGCTGGCTTTGTGGCTATTGATCTCCACCTGTTTCCCCCCTACCCTGCCATACTGACCACCCCTTCCGACACATACTGGTACGTGTGCGGGCGTGCCATTGATCTACTTACGTGTTCATGTCCTGTTTCTGGGCCCGCTCTGATTTGTTCTGTCATGATTTCCGTACGATCGCACCGCCTCAGAAGGGACGACCGCAACACACACTATGGAGGTAACATTCCACGCGCCATTGTTTGGTGTGGGGACACTCACACTGCACTGTGCCGGTCAGTGACAGGTTTGTGCACGTGTTGAAGCCACGAACGTTGTCATTTGAGGTCTGGTGTGTAAGTTCGCCAATGTCTGTGTGAGTAGTGCTGTAGACTTAAGGACCCCTTTCTTCCTTTCGATTTCCGGGGTCATCGCACCTACATGTGACCCAAATTTCCGTATCGGAAACTTCATGATCGTCACCAATGTCAAATTCACTAACAAAAACTTGGTTGTTGTCCTGTTTTCCCGAAAGTGTATGAAAGGGGAAGAATATCGCGTTTTGTGTAGTCGACGAACAAGCTAAATTAGAATACAGGTGTCCAACGATAGAGAGCGACGAATTTCCGCAGCCCGGCAACACCGAAAAGAAGTGTAACATTTGGTCGGTACCGTTTGATAATTTTCATTGACGTACAAATAAGCTTGTGCCATGTTGATGCAATAGCTTTCCTTGTTGCAACAAGCTGGTGTTGATCTAATAATACGAAAAGATCAGGAATAATCAGCATCACGTTTATCTACCAAAACACTGTAAGCAGCTGATGGTTAATCCTCCCGATAACTTGGTATCTACGACAATCCCCTTAAAATGTTTCAAAACGCGCCAGCTCTCTTTCCAGTGATATCATCAATGCTTGGACACACGCTTCAGTCCTTTGTATTGATGCTTAAATTCATAACGTACAACAACTCAATGCTTATATGCCTTTTACTATTATGCCAGCTTAACCAGAGTACTCTTCCGTGACGGATAATCCACCTTCCCATTTGACCTTAGCTGGTTGCTTGTTGTGGGCCCTAGCTGAAATCGTACGGACCGATGGCTTTCATTCTTTACCACCATGCACACTATTGTGATTAAGCTAAAGGTACTAAAAAGTTCAAATATTTTGTGTTTCCGCTGAAGCTCAGCAAATCATGGAAAAAACATTTCTTGTATAGTTGCGTTCCCAGGGTTACCAATTTTTCGGTCTCGGTCTGCTCAGTGTGCTATGCTGTTAAACTGGCATGTGTGGTTTGTTCAAGTGTGCGACTTCCGATTGAATGTGATACAATAAAATTTACGATAGTTCTTCCATTTACACCTACATCTTCTCCAAAACCGTTTAGTGCTAGGAGAAAAGCTTCCCACAGAAGTGTAACTTTGCATTGCATCTACAAGGAACACCAGGATTACCTTGAGCGAACACCACTTCAGTAAAATTTTTGGTTATTTTCGGATGCACGTTTCAGTTCTAGTTATTGTAACGCATTTGAGCAACGGCTCCTTGGGGGTAAACCGCATATAATTTCTTCATAAACGTGGTTTTCGATCTCAAGACATCTGGCTGGCTGAGACGACCAAATGAGGGTTGTGTTCAAAGGGACAAACTTTCTAGTTTGCCATGTATTTCGAAGTGAAATACACACGACAGTATGTCCCGACTTCGTGCAACACTTAAAGCCTCGACAATAAGTCGAAGCAATAGCTTTTTTTCTGGTGTGGAAGAACACTTATCGTATTTTACTGTCCACACCGGAAGCTTATACAAAACCACAGGACACCGATGGTCTTATAAAAAATGGTCACTAAATTATACGAACCGCATAAACATATCTAGAATCTTATAATCTCAGCCATATGCTTCGGTCTAGAATTACGCCTATACCAATACACACACACTCCGATTACATTTGTTTTGCTTTACAAGGTGGCCCCGCCTTGCCAAATGCCTACGTGGCAACTATGGACACCCAGAGCATGGTGGCACTTGCTGGTATTTCTCTCACTCAAAGCGATTCCCGAAGATATCTTTATTCCAAACTGATGAGGGTACGAGTATCCATTTTTCGCTTTGTTTACTCGTGACAATATAGCATCCAGCGTTCAATAAACCCAGCCAGTGCGATAACAGGATACTAGTGTCGACAGCGGGTAATATAATGACACCATAGTAGTTTCCCGCGTGAAACTCAGCATACCAGTTTACAGTGACACCACAATACACCACGGGAAAAACCTGGTCACAAATGTTTCTTCCAGCAGACTGAATAGGGAGTTGTTTTACATTTCGTGTAATCGACGAATACATCAATTTCGTAGGTAGCGAGGCGGATTGTTCAGCTGAATAACGCCAAGCAAAGTTGCGATATTTGGTCCAGGCCAGTTCAAAAATCTCACTTACAAGCAAATACCCCTTACCACGCCGTCGCGGTAACCTCTTACCTCGTCACAAGGAAGAAAAACCTACAGCTGTCATACTCAACAATGAGTGTCCAGAATGATTTACTCGTTCGGCTACTGGAGTGTCGTAAGTAGCTTGTAGTTAATTCATCCGATATTTCGGTACCAGTGTATCTTCTGACCGTACCCTGAAACGCGGGGAATTCTGGTTTTCACATCATTGGGTGTAGTATCTCAACAAATTTCTGCCATAATTCCGAATCCTATATTGGGTTCCATAACCATCAAAATACAACACGAGAACATCCATATCCTGGGACGTCGCAGACCCCAATGGATGTGCTAGCCGTAAGGGACACATTCAGTTCCCACCAGAATAAGGAGCAGACGTCAGAAACTCAGCTTAAAGACGCCAGTTTATCCATTAAACTAATCTTTTATGTGCAGGAAGAAAAATCTACGTTCCCCATGAAAATACTCTTCCGGGACGTTGCGAAAATAACATAAACACAACGAAATTAATAATATCAGGCAACACAACAGCCTACCGTTCAACAACCAAGAATAAAGGTTATGCCAGAATGGCATGTACTTTTTCAGGGTGCAAACCAGAATAGGGAAATTTAAAATAAAACACGACTACAGTTGTCACGGTTCCGAAGATGCAACGATGTATCATCACCTTGCTCCGCCACCCTTACACCGTTTGGTTAAGCTATTTATTCAGAACTCGGTCCACCAGTTTTTAAACGGAGCAGGCAGTTCTACAAGCCTAGCCTATCCCTGACTATGCTTCTGCAGTTAGGATCAACGAAAATCCTGGGTTTGGTTGAAGCCATTTATCACCTGCTAATATAAGTCGATGAGGTTGTAATGGGATCATGCAGAAGTGTTATCGTACACCGTCTGTCTCAGTAACAGAAGAAAACCTACCTTAAAACTGCAAACGATGCGCATCAGGGGCAAAGTTTGCATTAGGCCATCACAACCAAACCAATCGACTGACGCAAATAAAGTCGGGGGAGCTGAGATTAAGTACCATGACAAAGAGGCAGCGGTCAAATCGGATGAAAACAAGTTAGTTCTGTTTGATTTTGATACGTGCGCGTAGTTTCTTAGTAATTCGATTAGCAGTGGAAGGTCACGCTCGTTTCTAACCTCATGATAAGAAATCATATGAAAGCGAAGTCACCGTCTAATTTCTGGGCATTGCTAAACATACGCGGTCGACCACTATTATGAGGAGACTTTTATTATTATTATGAGGAGACTGTTATTAGGGACATTTCCGTCCATTCATACACGGAAGAAGTAACCGATTACAGACCAGGACAGCCGAAAAACGTTCGAAGGGTGTCATCCTCATATTTCACCCCTATATTTTACGCAATTATCATCATCATCATCGACAGCATGACATCAGTGTTCAACACTGATGCTTCACTGCCGTACAACCATGATTTATTTGAAAGCCTCATTGTAAAGAGGTGCCTACACCTCCAGACATTCACTCAGGCAATCTGGACAGAAACTGACAACGAGAACGCCACTGACATCGGTTGGCAGCCATATCTTGTAGTGTCTCCGACCAGGCACAGTGAGGATCACGCGGTCCC
>NW_008751780.1:527653-554078 GCF_000715545.1 Opisthorchis viverrini
AAGTTAAAAAGGAATGGAAAGGGTGGGCATCTCTGACGGACACCACGCAATTGCAAACAAGCATTCTATAATCTACTGAATCGAACCGCCGCGGCACAGTAGTAATCCACCATAGTATTTTCGATAGTTAGTGGGAGGTTTGTAGTGGACACTCACGAGATCACACGTCACAGACACCTAAATCACGTAGCGATTCCTGTCCCATTTGCAACCTTAGTCGAAAACATGTACACCACAATTTCACATCCAATTTTGTTTGCACGGCTACTACCTGCGTCACGCACCAGGCTGACGAATATCAACCACATCAGGTGAAGTTGCATTCATGTCCGTGCAATCCTCACACTGCACACAATAAACAGGCATGCAACTCGGCCCAAACACACACACACACACAGGACATAAAGCCAACCGATCTCCACAAGTCTCCACGGACAACTACGGACCACGTGTAGCAGCTGTACTGCAGAGAAGACACGTGCCTCGTGTCTGGAACTTCACTCAGGAACTCAAATGATGAGTCATTTTTGGGCTTATTCCCTTCTTGCATTCTACTTATTTTCATCAAGTGCACATAACTCTCACAATCAGCATCACTCTGGTAAAACCGACATTTGTCAGTGTTTGTCATCTTCGGATAACCAACCTAATTTTGTTGCAGCCTGGTTACTAACAGGCTATCCAGACACACCAGCAAAACTAGCAGGACCGTAGTGGAAAGAAAAAGCTGTTGGGAGCTTCTTCTTAGATCTTGTTTTGAAAGATACCTGACTGCGAAATAATGGGTTTTAAGTGCTGTGGAGCACTTCGGGGATCTGATAACACTTGTTATGGTCGTAGTACCCACCTTGTATAAAAGTGTAAAAGTATAGGTGTATAAAATAAACGAACCAGCAAACTGGAGTATTCTGCCTAAGCCTCAATAAAAGCACAGTACCAAGATACGAACCAATGCCTAGAAATAAAAGTGTATTAACATGCACTGTACTGCACACTGTAGAACTTCCAGCCATCACAAATCACTAAATGCAACCCAGCAAATATGCGAGAATCGATCCAGGATCAAGAAACTTAGACAAGTTGTCGACCAGTAATGCAAGGTAATGTGATAGTCTAACGCGTGGGGGCTTCTTGTGGCGCTCGGAGATTAGAGGAAGAATGGTCGTAAAGATTTGGAAAAACTTTCGCAGATAAAGTATATCTACTCAAATCCAAATTAGGAAGCACGGGTATCGCCGCTTCATTATCCCCAAGAAACATCAAAACATATCTGGAAATTGCGATCTGTGACAGCCTTGTGCACCCCACCTTGCAACAGTATCAACTACAACAAATATGTCCAGGTTTCACGCGTCCTTGTAGGGAATCGCCTGGGATGTTTCGATCGACACCTCAAACCGAAAGCTGCCATTTTTATTTGGTGGTTGGGTTTGAGAGCTGCAACGGCCGTGTGGGTTGCATTAGTTAGAGCTTCGTTACAAGCGATGTAGCCGTGCAAGGGAGGTCAAAGGTGAGCATCGAACCCGCGCACCACGATGAATAGTTATGAGGCAGTCTGGAGACCAGACTGTCCACATTTATGGGAGGACGTTAGAAAAAGTCGACCCTAAAAACCGCAAACTACGATCGCCCAAGGCCAACCATGGCCGCCGGCGGACCATGCAATAGGGTCGAAACGAATCTAAAGCCAACCAATTGCTGGATGAGGTTCCAAACGCATCTGCTTTGCGCGATAGGATCAGGATGTATATAACTGTACCTTGCACCCTCGGGATAGGTCGGTTCTCCGTAGTCAACCAGGTCAGACTACCAAGTCATTGGTCCTGGAAAAGGACCCCAAGAAAACCCTACTACCCACTGTCTTGTTGGTCGGACTTTCGAGCCAGAAGTGACAGTAGGAGTACCTTAACAAATCCCTACACCCCATCACTGCCTTGTGGAGGGTACTTTAAACAAAAAACCCTCCTCAAGCAGCGCACCTCTGAGGTAACAATCCCTCTAGCATTTTGTCCACCGGTTCTCACCCACATTCCCTCACATCACATGATCCAATACGGTTAGTCCTACTGCCAATTGCTCCGTGTCTAAAATATCGCCCAGTGATTCAAACCAAAACAACCCCTTACTAAGCTTATAAGATCTGACACACATTGCAGACTTCATTGTCTGCGCTTTCTGTCGAATTGAGTGACGGGCATCTCTTCCGGAAAATTTGATTCCCCTTTCTGCGACACATGTCGTGTCGTCGAGCGCAAGAACTCACCCCAGCAACAAGCAGTCCTCTGCGCCCAGCACGTCCAGAGTCACCATTCCTCTACAACTATTAGTCACATGTCGCTTGAACTTTCTCGACGGGCAATAAAACCCCCACGGAACGAAATGCTAAGGCTCACAGATATTGGATACGCAGATATTTTTCTCCTTGGGTCAGATCCTTCAAAGATGCAATTGACTGCATAAATTGCGTCTATAGTTTTGCCGCTAAAAATAGTAAGTTCGAACCCAAGTATCACGCAGGCAGACCAGCCTGTCCACGTAGTAGACAAATCTATTTACATCAGTGTCGTATAGGTTCCGGCAGGCTGAATGGAGACGTGATCACTTCACGATTGGGGAATGTCAGGACAGGCTTTGCCGACAACTGCACCACTAGTTTGACTCACAAGGACAGAGTATACGTTGCGATGATGCACCCCATGCTAATTTAAAACCTAACATTTACGCGCAGAGATACGAATGCCTGCTTGACTACCGGTCTCACCAAACCATTGGTCGGGTCTGGTGGGAACATCGGATTAGGTAAGCCTGGTGGCTTTAAAAGGAACGATCCGGGATGAACCAGCTACTCACGCTGATTAAGACATGTACGTCACGTGCTAGAGGACACTCTACCTGGCACAGATGTCCTTCCTCAGCCCTGTACTGAGTGAAAACGATGAAGCGGTCGATAAACTCCTACCTGGCAATTCTTATACCGGGGTTGAAAGCTCCGCACGGCCAAGAATACACACTGAGTGGGTTTAATACGAGTGGCACTTGTGTCTGGTACTTTTCTTGATGTGAGCTAACTTCGCCGGGAGAGGGTGTGAACACCCGTAACCACCTGCGGCTAAAAAGAGCGCTGAAAGTTAGGAAACTTTCCAACTTGCTAGCCCATGCTCGACTATGTACACAAAGCATCACTTTCAATGCCGATTATTGCTGTCGGTCCTAAAACTCAACATCCTCTTTAATGAATCGCACGTACATTGCTGGACACAGTTCAATCAAAGCTATCAAATGTCAAGTGTCTGTTCAGGTATCTGGAAAAATTTCATTACACAGCGCTAGAGTCGCAAACTATTAAAAATTTTGATTTACATGATATCGGTAGCTAACCCATAAGAACTCGTAAAGTCGTTTGCTTCTACGGATTACACGAACGGGTGCAAAAGAACGCGTAGATTCAACGTTTTCTCATACCATGACTCGGCGTCACCGGCAACTTTCGAGAAAAGTACCAGAATAAAAATTCGTATCAGTGTTATAATCTCTTTAAATAATAGCAGTAATGATTATACTAGGGATGGTAACACATGTACAAGTGGTGTCCACAAAATGGGAGAGCAATAAAAAGCGAATTTGTGTACGCACAAGTTAGAAAAGAGCAGGCGTCGACTGTTCAGATGTGGGACTCCGAGGCCGCAAATTTGTCGGTTTTCATCAGCCTAGCCAAAGCGTGAATAGATTAGGGATGCACAGCTGAGAAACCGTCATTCTGTGTGGTAGTCAGAATCCACGGACAACTGCGGCGTCACATCTGCAAAAAGAGGATACATAATTAAGGGAGACATTTTGGATACGCATATAATAGAATCAATGGGTACCAAATAACTTGAACGTCGTTCACGATGAGAAGGCTAAAGATTTACTACCGAACCCAGAAGTAGCAAAAAGGTTCACCCCATACACCAAACAGGGATGAGTCATGCGTGCGGGAAAATCCAACCGACTGAAAGGACACTGGAACAGGAGTTACAACACACAACTAGAAAGTGTGCGTGAGTTGGTTCATCGGGAGACCTACATGCCCTGTTCAAGGGGCGGTGTTCGCAAAATCACTTTAGGTAATGATCATTACTGAAGGATCAAATGGGTGCAGTCACCAGCACAAACTTTACAACCACAGGGTAAACTTACCTTCTACCCTGACAGTGAGGAAAGGTCGGAATAAAGGACAGTTGACAAGTTCGGCCGCCGTGGGTCGATCTTGTGCCAAAGGACGTAAAAGGCCCTGCGGAGGAGAAAAAAACAAGGGTTTGGTCACCTATGTTCGGTTTGATTGAACAAATGCGAACGATGAGTAGACGGAATATGGAGCGGTGTGCATAACACCAAATACATATGGGATAAAAATACACATGCAACATAGCGGGTTGTCGAGTGTTTCTCTAATTTTCTCTCGTGGTATCGCCTTTTTCACAGACCCAAGACTTGCAGGTCAAAAGAGTCTAGAGTTATCACAGCAGCATCACTGCTAATTAGCTGTTACAATCATAGTTGGATTTTTATGGAAAACCAGTCTGACTGATTCCTTATATTTGAATCGGTCAAAAGAATTATACGAATTTTGGCAGATGTTGATCCAGTTGACAAACCGTCAGCGGTACGCCTATACTCGCTAATCATTCGGGCATAAAACAGAACTAATAAATGCACTGAGAAGTGGTGATTGTACGACACGAACGCATGTACACTGTCATTGTGTCAAGGTTCCAAAGGATCACCAAATAAATCAATACACTTTTACAGTTATTCATAAAACGAAGTTAACCGCAGAGTTGACAGGATGACTCACTTTAACGACAGACATTAAGGAATTGGGGAGGACGGATAGGTCTGGGAGGCAGTCTGTTTCTCGAAGCCGTTCCCATACTGAAGGCGACATTGGCCCACCAGCCTATTAATAGAAGTAGGAAATAAGTCATGAATACTACAAGAAAATATCCTGACCCATCGAAGGGTCTCCATATTGCCAGTGCTGGTGCGACCAAATGCGAACAGAGCTACCAAACGTTTTGAAGGACGAAGAACCAGGGTATCCGAATTCACACATGATTTTCGCAATTCATAGTAGGGCTCTCGGTTACTCACCAATCCCACTATCATTTTGCCCCTCCAGAGTGCTATTGTTTCCCATAGCCGAAAAGCGCAGATGAAATATCAATAGGTAAATTTGTTCTCATGGGTTGTAGTCCTGACAAAACAATCTATCAGTACTGGGAGTCAATAAATAGCTGAAGCAGCCTGAGGATCGAAATGTCGGTATCCGAAAACTTGGATGTGACGAGGGTAAGCATAATGCTTGTGCCAACGGTAGACTCCCACAGAACAGATAACTGATGCATTCTTCATTATGTTGTCTTTCCTACGACGATTGAATTCTCTCGTGTAAATCAGGTATACCTTGTCGTGCTTCATGTGTCCTGTCATCCATCTAAGTAAATTGAAGCAACAAGACACCATTTATCCGTAAATTTAGGGCACTTTTCTTGTACCCACACCCGATCATCCACGCTGTGATTTCGACCACATGCGTGGAAATTGCGAATCACTGAGTGCACAAATGCATCGGCCGGGGGTCTCACAATTCCGAATCACAAGCTTATGGACATTTCGATGAACTGTTTGGGATCCGAAAAAACGGAAACCCATCTAAAAATTCATCAAGTCAGGCCTATTGAGACACTTCAAATGAAATGCCCGCTACCTTCATTGCGAAACGTCCACACGGCGACCAGGCTTCAAACACACGAAAGCCGTAGAAATAAGCTTCTACGTGTTTTTCATCAAGGCGCTGTACTAGATAATAAACTGACAATCCCGGTACCGAAAAACGTTCAAGGTTACATGAAAAACTGAAGATTCTTAAACTCTTCACTCTTATTAGATGCTGTATCGATACATTCGGTTCCCAGTTTGGCTACACTCACATTAAAGGCATCTAATGGTTCAGTAAAGTTTTGTCAAACCTCCAGTTCACTACAAAGCCACCCCTTTAGGAGCAGGTGTCACCATAATGATGCACTGAAGCAACAGTACTTTACGTTATCACTGCCAATGGGGATGTGGCTGAAATACAAAGTGTCGTGGAGATTTCTCGAAAGGCATAACCTGCGAAATCCGGCCTGAAAAGCAGCGCGATGATTAGCCTAGCTGGAAAAATCCCGAGTGACTTGAAATGCAGGGGTGAATGATATTACATGGCACATAATACACGTCTGAGAGATGTACACGAAAGCACAAAAATTAGGATGAAGTTTCGACAAATCCACTTATTTGCAAGTCAATTCGGTTTTCACGAGAGACTCGACTGAATGTCTCATTTATGATGTTCTCAATCGAATATGCTGCACACAGGACGCCTCATATTTCAGTTGGTACGATATTCGAGATATCGCAGTATATTTTCATAAACGATGAAGCTTGTTCGTGTGTGCAGATAACTAGCTGTTCCGAATAACCAACAAGGTGGACCCACTACGAAATGAATCAGACTATTGTTGTCAGTGAATCGGAGGATACTTATGGTAGGGGTGACTACAAGGGTGAAATAGTTGCGGAAAAATCAGGGATGAGTGAAGGACAGTTGCAGTGCTACCATTCAGTAGTCCGAAACCGATTGATTTACTTCTAGGAATTAGTTCAGCTCGGAGAGCGGAATGTACAACGGTTCACTTTGTGCAATACTCACCGCGTCATATAACGTGATTCCCAGGGCGTACATATCACGACCAGTGGCAGCTCTGGCTGGGGGGCTTGGATCATTCAGTCGGGGCAAGTAACGGCCATCACCTAGATCCTCCCCGTCCCTGTCTTCGCCAGCTCTGGATGCGCGGCCGAAATCTCCTAGCTTGAACAGGATTCCCGTAGTTTCACCTGCGTGTAACAACTGCGGGACAATGAAGATGGGGTGGTTATCATTATCAACTTTAAAGCAGTTAAATGTGACGAAAAAATAGGTGACGGCAACGTCAAATACTTGAATTAACGGCAAGCAGCTTTGGACGCAGAAAGACGCTGAACAGGTAAGACACGCGTGTCAACGATTTGGAACAACGAGCTTATACGTACGGTTGTCTGCTCACGTGCGAAGAGCGAACACCTTCAGCCTAAATAAGTACGTCATCCTCAACGAAACGACACCTTTTCTTAGACCAATGCTCAACATGAAGCTACAGCAGATAACGCTCTCAATGAAATAGGAATCTTCACAAGCCAGGTTCGCTTAGAGCCCAGAGACTGATTTTACCCGGTGACATGTGAGATACATCGTTGCAGGGAAAACACCATCACTCACAAAGTGACGGGCCCCGTTGTTAGTGTGTTGGAGTTTGTGTTGTTAGTCACTTTTTTACTAGAAGACTGACAACAGTGCGGTGTTTCGTTTTACTTCGTAAGTTAAGAGACAAACAACAAAGTCCCTTTGACAAACGAGCGACAGATTGTAGACACTACGTCACTGACCTAGCTACCTTAGTGAACGGCAACGCAGTGGACAAACGAAGAACAAAAAATGCCCTTGGGTGGATTCGAACATGTGACTTCCGGCTTATTGGACCAGTGCTGACGGCAGAGCCACGACGCACACATGCAGCGGAATTCCGTCACGATTCGTCACACCGTCTAGTGGGCTTACAACTGACGTGACTCGATAGTGCCTAAAGGAACAACTCTTACGGCGACACGAATCAGCACCCTTTGGGTACTTGAAGGCTGTTACTGGCAAACCTGTTGTGGGATTTACATGAGGGGAGCCCACTGAAAAAAGCGTTCAGCTGTAGCATCCTTCCGGTGCCTAGCTGCAATGCCACCCGAAGGAAGCACGAGGGCTGGGATACTACCAGGTTGCCCAAGCCTAGACAGGGGAAGTCGAGTGGCGGAGGTCGGATTCGAATCACAGACCTTCCGGTCAGTAAATTCGCGCTCTAACCACTTGGGCCATCTCGCCCCGGTGTAGCGGAGCCCACTGAGAGCGCTGCTAATCCAAAAAGTAGTGTGGCAAATCAATCTGGGGTCGAAGTGCACTTGCGCGAAATAAGCCAATGTCCGAGGTGGCACAGAGAGTAGATCACTCACTCACGTTCGAGTCGTGTTCAAAGGCACATGTCTCTTCATCCGAATATTCTACGCTCTGTTATCATTACAGTAATGCACTATTTGCAAGCTCACGATGTTTTTATGTCCAAACCAGTCAACATGGATGTTGGTGTACCAGTGACTGATTTCCGATACTGAAACGCACTAAAAGCTTGGGTATAGTTCAGTCCAATCAAACGGAATTAGTACCGGGGTGTCCGCGTCAAATGACAGTACTGTGATTCGCCGCCAAGATTCCATTGATTATCACTCCAACTTAGGGAATTTTTCTTGCTTTGCTCCAAGGACACAACTTGTATAACAGTTACCACAGCTGAGCTCAACAACACACATATGTCAATCAAGGAGTTCAGACGTGAGGTTACTCATAAAAGCGAATCGTCCACGACACAATCATCTTACTACATACTTCGATGCAGGTTATTGAATCTGGTCATGCACGAAAAGTTAATATCAGTTGAACGCCAAGCCAACTAGGTATTTGTAACACGCTCGCCTCAAACGCCGGAAATGAAACCCTAACATGGCCAAGGATGATGAGCAAAACTCGAGTCAGTGGTTCCCTGCCCTTGATGTGCTTACTGGAAAACTGCATCAGGACAGGAGCGGGGGTAATGTGAATCTCACAACCACCCAAAAGTAGGTTATAGGACGCGGTTGTTCAGCTTCATTTAGCTCTACAGCAAGAGTATAAAATTGCGGCTTAACAATCGTTACTTTCACGGAAGACGTGTATAGTTTGGGGTCACTTAGGAAAAAATCATTAGCCTGACTCCCAGAGAAGATGACGAAGACACTATCCAAGGGTTTGCCACCACCGCCTCAGCGATAACACAAACGTTTGGGACGGACATGGTCTTGGTCGAGTGAGCACAAAATTATCAAAGATAAACTGACTTCCGGCGTCACGAGTAAATCAAGAAGCTCGTCGACGAGTTAAAGTAGGAAGGAGAGCAAAAGAGTAGGAAGTATCCATTACACCCAACTGGAGAACCAAAGCAAATGAAACGTGGGGGGAAATCGCTGACCTTGTGACAATGGTGTTTGGCTTCCAACTCAATGAACTCTTTCGTCGAGGCCAGATAAGCCTCGGGTCGAGCCAGTTGGATGAGAATGTTGCTGGGTTTCACGTCCCCATGTACCATAGACCAATTGGTATGCATATAGTACAGCGCACCGAGCATGTGTGCTGCCAAAACAAGTAGGGCCTTTTCGGTCAACCCTGTCCTCCTTGCAGCGTCTGTGGACGAAGGAGAAGTGCTACAATCGTCTGGTTGCTGGTGCTGTTCACTAGCAGCATCCTTCGATGTCGCGTTTCCGTTTACTAACTCCATAGGGGAGAATGTCCGAGGGATAGCTTCGGATGTATCCAGCTGGCGGTCCGGATGAAGAAAGTGAAACAGACTTCCACCCAAACAAAATTCGAGCTGAGTGTAGATCGAGTCGGCTTCATGCCACGAACCATAGAAGCGGATAATATTCGGGTGTTGGAGAAGGGCCAGTGCTTGAACTTCATTGAGCATCTCACCAGATGAGCTGTGGACAAATCAGAATAGATCTATGGCTTGAGAACGATGAGCATGCTCAAAATATCTAGCTCTTGAAGTAACCAAGGTGTAGGTGAACACAGGAGTGGCATTAAAATGTGTAGAAAAAGCAGACATTCACCAGGATGGTTGTTCGACGGTTGGTATAAAATTATTCGGGTAGGAGCTTTGAGTTCAGGAAATGATCCGCAGCCTAGCGATGTGAAAATTGTTCAAAAAATTGAATTCCTAACGAAACTCTGGACAAGGCTTTTGGTGTGCTTTGGTGATTTAACAGTGGGAGACGCGATTTTTCCGAAGGAAGCGACTCGTCAATGAGAGTTGGACAGTCTGCCCAGGAAAATTGTGAGGCAAATCTTAGTCTACAGCACTTTTGTCTCTACAAGAGATTGTCACCGTCGAAATGCTCTTTGTAATTGGTCTCGATTTCTCTGTAAAACAGCTGACCTAAATACCACTGACGTTACATGTCCAGTAGGTTCTCGTCGATCCGACCAGATGGTTCGCATGGTGTATTCACAAGTACTGAAGACACTGAGCCGGGGGTGTGACAGCGCACTATACATCAAGTACACTCGCTTTTGGCCATGTACAGGCAGCCTCCTAAAAGTCCGGTTGTCTGCATTCAAGTGATTCCAAAGCACTGGAAACTCCCTGGGACACTTTTGTTTATCTATTAGACTCTTCAATTAGATTGGATTTACGGTCAATGACGATACCAAAGTCTCTTCCGAGTACCTCAAGTCAGTAGATTGAAAGGCCAGCACAAGTTGTGTGTGGAACGATGGTGATATTGAGATAGAGGAACGAAATACACCTCCAATTTCCGCTATTGTTTAATATTTTCATGGTTTGATCAGGAACACAGTGACGAAGATTAATGTTTTCGGTATTTCGTCATCAACTCAGTACACATCTAATGGTTTAAATTGGAGTGAAAAATGAAATCAAAAATATGGAGCCACGATCGATTAGTTGCCTGCGTCACCACGTCGCATCTGATTGGATGATGTGAGTCTAGAGGGCCGTTGAATAACTTGGTAGGTTGATTTGTGTCATATGACCAAGGCAGACTCAGCGTTTTTGACAGCGCATTAAAAGGCTTCGCAGACGTATGAAGATTGCCTCGGCTGTAGTCAAGCACCGCCATTAGATTAACACTGACGGTCCATTGGGTACACGGTAAGCGACATGGAACGACTCATTCGGGTTGACTACGTGCCCGGTATCAATAAGGTGGGACGCTACTGAGCTTTGGGCTGAACTGTTGAGTATGTTTTTCTGGAAAGAGATATGCTTCATCATCGACAGCATGACATCAGTGTTCAACACCGATGCTTCACTGCCGTACAACCATGACTTATTTGAAAGCCTTATTGTAAAGAAAAGAATAAAGGTGGATGGGGGAGGGACTTAGTGCTAGCTTAACACAATCATTCCGAGGTGCCTACACCTCCAGACATTCACTCAGGCAATCTGGACAGAAACTGACAACAAGAACGCCACTGACATCGGTTGGCAGCCATATCTTGTAGTGTCTCCAACCAGGCACAGTGAGGATCACGCGGTCCCCATCCTGGAAGGCGAGTAGCACCGACAGCACCCAAGCGTTTCGTGATCTCCTTCATACTCCTCTGCCAAGTCAAGGGTTGGCCACCTCTCTGTTTACGCCACTCTGAATTGGGCATGGAAAACAGCACTCTCTTCGGCAAACGATGGTTCGGCATACGTAACACATGTCCCAACCAACGCAGCTTCTGGTGCTGGACACATTATTCTATGGAAGTACCCGTTACACAACCGAAAACGTGCTTTCTAACTGCCTCATTACGGATTCGCCGACACCAACCCACACGAGGTATGGTTCTGAGACAACGAGTGTCGAACACCTGAAAACGTCTCAGTTCCGCTGCTCGAATAGGCCAAGTCTCACAGCAATACAACAAGACAGCCCGTACTGTAGCTTGATACACACGTCCCTTCAGATTCAGGGATAAACCATTCTGACGCCATAAATGTCTCAAGTTAGCAAACGCCCCCGAGCCTTGCAGATATGCTTACGTATTATTTTAGAAGGTTGCTATGTCGTGCGCTGAACAACAGGAGAAAGAATACACAACCGTAATATGAGTGAGGACTGGCGTCTTGACTCTAAGATTTAAGTTGAGCAAGGGGTTGAATATAGACTCAGACCAGAGTTCCAGCCGGAAGCGTGCGTTGTGGGGATTGAAACAGGCGGCAGTTGACTATGTTCGCCAACAGATCGCCTTTATACGGTAAACTCGAGTATACTGGCTTCCTTCCAACGGTCGTAATAGGTGGTTGGATAGGAGGATCAGTTATATCCTTGGTTATAAATCTTTCTGGGTAATCATTGACTCGGAGTGTGTTAGCAATGTGCTGCAGTTCAGAGTTCATTGTATCAGCACAGCAAATACGCCTAGGTCGATTCGTCAGTGTGAATCAGGGTTCGTTCCCGCTTTAGTGTTACGAAGCTAAGGAAGTTCGTGTACTATATCGTCCAATTGGGCCTTCTGTAAACAGACCTCTGAACTAAATCCGTGGAAAGTCCAACTTAACGTCCAAGGAGTGGAAAGCGCTGTCACTATCAGTTTCATAAGTGAACTGAATAGAGGGAAGTACTCGGTTGAAGCTGGTCAGGAGGGCATCCATTTCGGAACCGTTTGAAACTGGCATAATATCATCTACGTATCTTCGATAAAAGTACGTACTCAATCGACCGACTAGGTGTACCTGTTGTGATAGAATGGTGTTGAGGCAAAAACTGGAAACAGCTGGCCCGTGGTTTGAGTTCGGCCGTGACACCTGGATGACTTGCCACTGTTTCAAACATCATACTTCTCCGGTCTGAAATGACGTCACAACTGTATCAGTGACTGACCTGACCGCAACCCATGTATTGGTTGTGTAACTGAAACCATTGCTCACTGAGGCGAAATCGATATGGAGCAACTTGGTCACTAAGCGGTTCAGGGAAGCTGTAACTGATTGCGATTATTGCATGCCCAGCGGCGGACTGTCACAATCGGAAACATGGTTGAAGCTTACCCAACTTAATTCAAGAAGTAGTTTCTTAGATGTAAAACGAAACTTTCCTTTCATTTAACGTGGTAGCAGGATGAGTTGTCAACGTCAGTAGAAATTAAAACTAGTCAACTAAACTACTCGTCAAAAATCCATATGCCGCGATCAATAAGGTGTATCCACACTTGAACCGATACCTGACAAAACTCTCTTGATGACTGAAGTGACACTTAACACAATGATATGGAAATGTTACGTCTTCCAATATCATATTAGAAGACGCACCTCCGAGATGCAAAATTAAAAAACAATGGTTCCACAGTTCCACCTTATAAGCTCTACAAAATATGATTTCATGAAAACACTGATTGTCAGGATTGTGCCCGAAGGCGATAAGTTAATAATCTGCCCCCAGACTGTCCCAAAATTACCAGCACCAAGTGGCATCGGAAAGTGAAAGCAAGTATAAATCAGATTCAGAAAACATAAACAAGTCTTCACTCACCCACCGAATGGTCTTTCAACTTCGAATTCACAACGGGATCGCTTTAAACAGTACAAGACTCCACTGAGACGATGCCTTGCTTTGTATAATACAGCCAAACGCGTACGGGAAATATCACTGATGTTGGAAAATGAACCTGCAAGACTGAACAAATCACAGGTCATCCTAGCCTGAAGGGAACTCACTTGTTACAGTTGAACACAGGATCGATAGTAATTGGGCGTTCTTCACCAGAAACCTCTCCAGGGACAAAAGGAGTCATGAAGCGGTTCATGGTCGGTCGATTCAGCAGATCAGGACAAACATCTGCTAGTTTGGCATAACGTTCCACTGTTGATGCAGTCTGTTGACTGATGCTGAGATAGGAATGCATGTGAAAATCGTCCACAAGGGACAATCTTCGACGTTGGTCTGAGACAGAATCGGTCACATTATTTGTATCAGGTGAGAACAACAAGCGGGGACTCATGGATAGGTTGGCTGACTGGCTTAGTCTGGTAGAGAGATGCAGAGCTCGTTGTTCCATTCGGCGAGCATAAGACAAGCTATGTTGCAGATGATCACTCAGGTAGCCCCGCCCAATGGATCGGTCGGATAAATCTACTCCAAACGTATGACCATCTGGAGATGGAGTCCCGTGACTCCCGTTCGTATGCAGACTGTCTTGAAAACCACTGCCCCTACTGGGGTGATTTGTATCCACCTCGAGTGCGGAAAATGGTGCAGAGAACAGCTTCTGTTTGGATAATAAAGGGGAAATTTGGAAGCCTGAGTGGTCCGTGTCCGTGTCTGAGTCCTGGAAGGGGGAGAGTTCAACCCCGTGACGAGCATAGGCTGGTGTGGATGACGAAGGAGATTGCGCAGACAGAGAGCGTTTGCTTCTTTTCATATCTGATAAGCTGGAACGCAGGCAATGAAGATGTTGATAAAATGCTTAAGAGAGTGTCAGGCGTGTGGAGTCGCTTGCCGCTCCCATTTAGTTGAACAAAGTGACTTGACGACGATTGAGTCAAGGATAAGAAAATAAAAAGGTAGCATGAAAATGGTTTAACGAAAAACAAGGCATCATCAAAACCGCTGATACGAAGTCACCATAACGATGCTTTCCTACTCATCGCTTCGGTGAGATCTGAGGCAGCATCACGCTTCAAAATGGACAGAGTAAAAACAGACCTTTGAGGTACAGCTTGTCAGGTATACTAAGATCGTTGACAGCGCGTTTGTGCACAAATGTGCCCTGGGCGAACCACGGACTTCTGTGGGCGAATCGGAGGAGTGGATCAACACCACAAACAAACAAGAGGGACTCGAACCAATGCACACCTGCTCCCGAGACCCAGTATTATTACCATCGCGAGTAGAAGCCCGATTCACTACTCAGTAGTGGAGTACTCACACTCCGAAATCGGATGATACTGAGCTGCGTTTTCTGGAAAATCGTTCAGCTGTAGAATCCCTCCGGTGCCTAACTGCCAGGCCACCCGAAGGTTGCACGAGGGCTGGGATACTGTCAGGCTTCCCAAGCATAGACAGAGGAAGTCGAGAGGCAGGGATCAGGTTCGAAACACGAACCTACCGGTCGGTAAATTCTCGCTCTAACCATTTGGGCCATCTCGCCGTTTGCCTTTCTAAGAACCGAAGGGCCACATTAGGAGACTCCCGGGACATCAGCATCAGTATTAACACGATTACCACAAGAAAGCCAAGTCTTGCAGTGGTACCGGACTCCAATCATAAGAGAGAGGTTTACGTACGCTACCCAAAAAACTGGACCGATGAACGTAAGACAAGATAAATGGTGGTTGCACCAAAGTGGCCACCCTGAGAAGTCTTCTATCTGGTCGCGCTCCAACCACTGACCCATCTCGCGCGGTATAAGGCGAGATGGGGAAAGTACATCTGGTTCGTAGTATATGGTACTCTGCTCATCCAGTCAAAACCACCCGGACCCGGAGAGTGGCTTACAGATAGACCACCAGTGTCAACAGTTTCGTGGCTAACCAGTTCAAATTCATTGATGACCTACTAGTCAGACACCAAAACAATGGTATGAGCTGAGTTCCGTTTTTCAACAAGGAAAGGTATGGTTGGGTTCGAGTTGTAAGTATTAGAGTGATAATAATTTAAGAGTAGGGGGTGAATAATACTCCACAAAGTAGATAAGTGTTGGGTAGATGAGGATTGAGTGCTGAGGGTCAGTGGGAGGATGCAACGGCACCGAGAGTCGGCCTTGCAATGTCAACGAGAATGTTAGTAATCTTTAAAGACAGCAAGGGACAACATGACTAAACTAAGATTTTCGTGAGTTGCTGTCCCCGTGGAATAAGTCCCACCTGAGTGAGATGCGGCAATCCATTTCAACATGAAGCACATGACCGAGCAAAAATACCTGGTTCAACTACGTTCGTTCAGCAACTGAACAATCGCTTGATCAATGCGGACACCTACGGCCAAAAGTAATCGATCACCCCTTCGACACCCACTAAACCCTGCTTGACGACTCGTTGTGTTGCGGAACTAGACCCTACACGACGTTAATGTAACATCGCTGTCAGAGGTATNGTTAATGTAAATCCCCGGCAAAAGTATCTTAATGGCATTCAGTGTGCGATCCACTTAGTCATGGGAACCGAAACAGGCAGAATCTTCAGCTGAGGCTTAAAACAATACCCGCACTTTTGGTATCGTGAGATCATAATTACAAAGAAGTGCTTTTCTCCCACCTTCCTTTCAGGAACACTCCGTCCTTGGAACTCTGCCACTATGCCTTTTCTAACTCATAACCAACTATTCAAATATTGGACAACATCCACCTCTACCTCGAGGCTTGTATTGCAGGAGCACTCCAGTAAAGGGTGTCCCCTAGCCCTGTAACCCATGCAAAAACCGAAGTCCATTAGGTTGGGACGATTGTGAAATATACCATTAATTCCTAATATTAATCTGTCATAGCAAGCACCTTTATCCCGAAAACTTTCTGGCGAAAGGCCAATGAGGAACGGAGCACTCAGAAATACCAAACGAAGGCTTTTAGTCCAGAACTGAGTGTTGAGAAGTCCTCCGTTTGTAGCTGTAGTTATAGGACTCTACAGGGTCGTTACGTTTCTTAATCGAGCTATCCATCTCAAACTTTGCTGTCGTTGTATGTTGAGCTTAAGTAGCGTGAAGCCCTCAAAGGACGATGGGCGGTCTCGGTGACCGCACCTTACATCAAGATGATGTTCATATCCCGAAGTGACCTTCGTGGTGGTGCAAGAGTAAGTGCCGCCAACACTCGCCGAGGCAGAAAATGGGAACGTCGTTGAGGTATCCGATGTCGTGGTGAAACCACAAGAAACCATTTCCCAACTGTACCTTGTTATTCGAAAGTGGTGGGTTAGGATACTCAGCAATCGGCCATCAGTGTGCCAAACCTGGACGCGAAGGCTTCAAGTTTTATACACGAAAATGAAGCAATCCCAATTTTTGGAATCAGCTATGTTAAGACCCAAAGCACGCAGAAAACTAATTGAGTTTCGGTTCAACACTGAACAATGCAGAAGCGAGCAACAAAACCGCGCGCTCAATAGCATTTGAAGGATAGGAGGGAAAGAAATAATTGACCCCGGAAAGAACAACCCTCAAAATAACCCATTAGCAGGATTCGCATTGCAACCTGAGAATAAGCTTCACAGCTCAACGGTGTGTAGGGTAGTACAAGCACTGGCACACAGCCTTTCTCACTGGGCTACGGGTTCTGTCTTCTATTCAACTAGATTTCTACGAAACCCTAACTTCGGAGAACGGTTGTAGACTTGCGCTTCCGTGTCGTGCATAACACGTCGTGGGACTTTTATTCATTCCAAAAAATAAACCCCATTCGGTTACAGAATCCGATGCACGTAATTGGTTCACTCACTTCTGCTGTCCTCACTTATGGAAGCTTCAAAAGTATACTGACCCAGGTACGCCCATATGCCAAACCGGCCGCCGAAATTCAAACCGCGATATATCCAAATGTCGCGCCACGAACGGTTTAATTGATCCAGGAATATATTTAAAGCACCTTGTCTACCAAGATGTTGGGTAAGTGCACAATAAGGGTCGAAGGATGAATAACTGTACAAAGTGTCACTGTAGTCGTTGCAAAGCAGAGTTCGGAGGTTTTCTGCCTTGGTGAAGAAGGAAAGTTATCAAAGTTTCACGGATTCACGCATTCATGGACTGATACACAGGATCGAACACTGTCTACCGAGACGAGTATTATTATTATTGGCGCAAACCGCAACGTGCACAGCACATGACATGGCACAAAAGCGTCAAAGAGATCACGAAGAGTTTGGGTGTTGTTGGTGTTGTGCGACTTCCAGGATGGGGTCCGGGTGACGCTGTCTGTGCTTGGCTGGAGATTCACGGATTCACGGATTGATACACAGGATCGAGGCTTTTAGCCAAGTTTCCCTGGTCGGTTTTGTTCTTGTCGGTAAGTGGCTGTCGATCACCGAAGGGCACAAGTGAAAAAAGGGTGTAGCACTGCTGTTTATGTTCTCAGTGGGGGGTTCGCATAAATAAATGTCTTGTTGGGCTTTGAACTGGGTTCTAGATGGAGCATGGACAACCGTCGGAGGAAGGTCCTTCCACGCAGCGCCCGAAATGGGGAAAAATTTTGTCTCATGAATTTGTGCGTCCTGAGCTTGGAAAACTTCTTACTATATCCCCGCCGTGTGTTACCTGGGTCAACGTTGAAAACCCTGTTTACCACGCTTTGTTTAAACAGGGTGAGAATTGTCTCCTCGGAGGCGACGGTACGCTAGATCAAGCGTCACGAGACGCTTTTCGTAGTCCAAGGATTTGAGACCGGCAGCCATTCTCGTAGCGGCTCGCTGGACACGCTCATTGAGGGTGGCGTCTTTCATGCGTTCTGAGTAGACAACTTGGTTGGGGTACTCCAAGAACGGTCTGACGTAAGCCCCATAGAGTATTTGGAAGTCCATCCGAGTGGTACGGGAGAAGGTTCGTCGGATCATCCGTAAAATGGCGGATGCTTTTTGGGCCGATTTCTCATGGTGCAGTGAGAAGGACAATTTTGAGTGGAGACCCAGATGCTCAAACCCTTTTAGGCATCTATCCTCATGATGTTTTCTGGTCCTTTCTCACCACGCATAACAAAGGCATTCGCTGAGTCTTCTCCAAATGATGTATGGACGCACTTTTCGTCATTTGGGGAAGAGGCCAGTCCAACGACCTCGGCTTTGCAGCGTCTACATCCATTTGGATGGCACTGCCATTTGAATTCCAGGATTTCAAGTCGTCCGCAAAAAGTATGCATGGGCATGCAAAAAGATCTGGAAGGTCGTTGCCGTAGACAAAAAATCAGCAATTGTCCCAGGACGGGGTCTTGCGGAACTCCAATAGAGACCGGCGTGAAGCGGAGTCGGTCGAGTCCACTTTCACTGGGAATGTTCTGTATGATAGGAGCGCCTTAAGCCAGGGTAATAGTTCTCTTGTAATCCCGTAAGACTCGAGTTTGTAGAGCAGCGGGACATGTGGGACCCTGTAAAATGCCTTTGAGTTTCATAATGCTTTTATCTGCTGAACCTCTGTTTTACGGCAAAATGTTGCGTTTCGTTGCATGTGTGCCTAAACTAAAAATCATTCAAATCAAAAGCTATTTTGCAGTTTGCTTTAATTATTCTCCCNTGCTGAACCTCTGTGGTTGGCATAAAACGTTTTACGGCAAAATGTTGCGTTTCGTTGCATGTGTGCCTAAACTAAAAATCATTCAAATCAAAAGCTATTTTGCAGTTTGCTTTAATTATTCTCCCCCTTTAAACATGCTGTGCTACGGCCCATCATATCACATCCTTACTTTATCCCCTTTTGTAGGCTTTCAAAATACATTTGGTGCTCACCTTTCCATTGAGGAAGCCGAGTATCTTTTCGCGCCACAGCTTACACTGGGCATTTTCTGAAATGAGCCCAAGGCACTTCCTATTTGCACTCCCAAACTAACTTTCCTAGTACTTGTTCCCGGCCCGTGCGTGCACCAGCCTAAGCTCCCCGTCGTTAATATGCAAGTGATATAACTACCCCTCCAAGTGTTCTTGTCCATAAATCACCATTTTATTGATCTCTTATGTAGACCTTCACTTCTTGCCACTGCATCTGCACCTACCCTCCAAAGCGTAGCTGTGTTGCAGTGTCTAGCACCTGTATCGTAATTGTTTCATGCCATTTTCACTGACCTCGTTATATTTACCATCTTCAGTCTTAAGCTCTCTGGCCTAGCCATCCGGGGAGGCTTGGTCTCATCCTTGAACAACTCTGTCAGCTCTGTACAGTATCTGGTGTACTTCTTTGACTAGATTCAACTAATTTTAACCAAAATGATATCTTATTTCTTCGCCGTTGAGAGCCATTCCGCATCCTCTGATCACGCGCAGTGCACGCACATGAGATATTGCGTCTGAAGGTGAGCAACTAATGAAATACTCGTTTGGTTCCATTACCCAATCATTCACACGCGCATGTGATATTGTGGGGCGCCTCTACTTGACACGCTGGTTCACCATAATGTTGTGTCGTCAGTTAGCCGCAATACGCAGTCTCTGAACATCACTCTGCTTCCGTGGCCCGAAATTTGCTGTCATTTCATGTGCCTCCGCGGCTGGCCTCTACCAGTGGCTGTTTGTTGCTTGCTTGCTCAAAATGACCGAGTTGTTTTATTAGCTTAGCCTTCCCCTCGGCCGGGTAAATTATCTGGCGGCTGGAGTTATGTGTTATTACACAGACCGCAATAGTGACCGCTTGTCACCCTGCAGACCTGGTAGCATGCACGACGGAGGAAGCCCTCATATGGCGGATGGGTACGTCCTGCAGGGAAGTTCATCCTGTTGCGTTGCACCTTGGTGGGTTCGTATACTCGCCGTTCCTCCAGTAGCATGGGTGCACCGCCCGTTGTCCGTGGCTCTGAGCGCGGCATGTAATTCAGGAAATCCATAAGAGGGTACCGTTGTTGTTTGTCTATAGCTGGCTTACACCAGTCCTGGTTATCACTTATCTGGCAACACCGAAGAATACAAGCGAATGACAACTGTACTTTCGTTTGATTTAAAAAATATGCATGGGGTAACATAGGGTGCACTCTAGTGCTCATGGATACCATAGACGGGTAAGGCGTTACCACTTTCATCTTAGATGGGTTTCACCACCCTTACTCCATTTAAATATCCAAACGTAACATGCACATTCGTCCATCTTTATTTCTGAAGCGATCACGCACGTATAAAATATAAATTCTCCTTTACTTGCATATTACCGACAGCCATACCTAGCGCTAGTTTTGCCGTGAACTATTCGTTTATCACACCTGAGCGCAATGACTCAGTGTTCCGGACCCATACAACTCCCTGTTTGTTTAATGTATCAAATTCCGGTCAAACCACTGTACTAATCCATTAACCCGGAACCGATTACCCAAACGCGTTATTTGTCTACCACCCCTGTTCGCAGTAACCCTATTTGCACAACGGAGACAACATAATTGGAGTCTTTGTCCGAGCCCAAACTACCGCCATGTAATCCCACCCTGTATGCGCCCGTTCTAACTAGTCCAACGGATGGCCTCCCTGCTCCTCACCTCGGAAATTAAGTCGTTATCATTCCAAAGCACACACACACACGCCTCGCGTCTTCTGGCCGGGTGACTCTCAGTTAATAAACGAGACCCAACTCTTACTAGCGATGATGCATCGCTATCTGGAGGTACTGTATAAATGCCGAGCAGAAGCCCACTAAGAATGATGTTTTATGTCCTCAGAATGCCTCGTCAACATCCACTAGCCCTTGGTTGCTAGGTCAGCCGAAAAACATCCACGTTTTTGTGGATTCATTCGGCTTTCTGTCATTCCCTTTTAGTATTCTATTCGAAACGGTTTCATCTCTCAGAATGGTACCGCTCTCGTTCTGTTCACTTTCCTTCCTCATTCTCCCCTTTTCTTAAGCTCCAAGCTTCGGCTATAGTTGCACCAACCACCCCGTAAAACCGACATTCATTCCATCCGGCTGGTTCCCTGTCTACACCCGCGTAGTCCTCCACCTGAATCAAAAGTACCCGTGACTGCACACTGGCGCGGTTATACCTGTGTCAATCTCCTCTTCCAATCCAGATCCAGCTGCCACAGGAATGCGTATCCCCTCTCCTATTGCGAGAACCTTGAGGACTGTTGCGCGGCTGTTCACAAACCGAGGTATGTCAGCACAACTATGGCATTGCACTACCATATCCAGTCTGATGGCACATCCGCGATTATTCTCTTCCTTCCCTCGACTGTCACCTGTCGCCCACTCGAGCTTGTATTTGCAGCTACGAACATATTTTCACCCAGCCCAAACCGCCTCTTGGACGAATTTATTCTAACCCTCTGAAAAATTCGTTCGAATTTAACCTAATTGTGTAACAAAAGATACTACTGATGCTACTCGTACCTCATGTCCAGTGTCCTCAATTATTTGGCTCCCAAAACTACGGTGACGTTTCACATAACAAGCATGCCTCGTTGATTGTACCTCCCTTCCCGTTGTGTTGTTGTCTGTTGCGTGCATGTTGTAACAATCTGATCATGCATCAGTTGGTATGCTCCCTACAAGTTAGAGACCCTCACTGAGCACGTCCAGTTGGTCACCTGGGATGTTTAACTTAAAATCCGGTAATTATGAGATGCGTCTTTGGATGCGTGGACTCCCTCGCTTCACATAGGACGTTAAACCTATGCTCCGTTTGGACAAGGTTTGGTCAACAGGCTTTGGCGGTTGACCCAACAAATACACGGCTGAGACGTGCTAAGTTATTTTTCAAGCTAAAAGCACATGCCTTTATCAGATACCAATTTTCCTCATTTCAGTTTGTTGTTGCTTGAAACAACCTTACCCTAAAGATTTTTTGCGCCTCATCTAGGGCTTGTAAAATGTTCTTTTACATCCTTTTTTATGTGAGGCCTTGCGCCCGCAAACTAACCGACCGGCGTTGAGATATTACAGAACGGCGCTGCACATTTTCCTGCTTGTCCCTCTTGGGGGAACGGAAGCCGCTGAACGACGATACCAAACCCGACCCAGGAAACAGTCGAGAGACTCGATTCTGTGCATCGATCCGTGATTCTGTTTAATGTGCGCTTGCCAGTGAACTTTCGAAGGCTTCTGAAATCACGCCGACTCCACCGGTTGCGACACCAGATTATGGCTTCTACTCAAGCACTTCAGACTCCTCTGCCACCAAAGGCAGCACTGTTCGGGAGGAGGCAAGTCTTTGCGTGGACGCAGCATCCAATGTACACGGAGCTGGCATCGTTCATTTTCTCAGGAGACGATAAAGACGCCTCACGTCGAGGTCACAACTCCTGAGCTGCATTTGTTCAGATGCGTGGAGATAAGTGGCGAGGCCTACCCAAAAATCAACCACAAGCGTTGATCTCAGTATTGGAGAATGCCGAGTGAACCCTACAGCCAATGGGAATGTGGAACTGTTAGTCTCCAGCTTATCACATCAAACATGGCCTCTACAATTGTGGACACAGCCGTCGCCAAAGACCCCGACAGCCGAATCCACGGGCACGGAAGTAGTGAACAGGAAAATCCTTCGATTGAACATTTGTTCACGCTGATCTCGGGTGACTCAGAGTCTACACAAAAACCAAAGAAAAGCGACCGCAGTCAAACCACATAAACTTAGCCTAATAGGAGAGCTGTTGGCTGACTTCAAGATGCAGTCTTCTGCGAAAGCGCGTCCCATGGGAGTGCCACCAAAAGAAATGTTTTTTGTGCGGCTACCCAGTGCACAGGACCCTACAGAGACACCTTGTCGATCAAACTGCACCAAAATGCCTCGGAAACCGGACAGACGAATATTTCCTCTAAATTCTTGAACAACAGCAAATCTAGTGATTTAAAAGTTGACACTGAACGGATAGAGGCAGCGATGTCGAAATTTTCGCTCATTACGGATAGAATGGCCCCGAAAGTAAAAGGCCCGTGCAAACCGGACTCTCACGGGGCGAATATATCTGCAAATGAAAAACAGCCCTCGAAACTGCCGGGTCAGGAAGCAGAAAATTATGCCACAGAGGGCCTATTCTGTGCCCTGGACGCACGGCTATTAGATCTGCTAGGATCTCTGGCAACAGACCCCTCAGCGTCCTACCTTCGGAGGCAGCGGAATCAGTGTTGAAATGCTTGTCCACGAACTGTCTTAGTCTTTTCATCAAACTTCGTGCTATTTAACACACGGTTTGCCTAGAACAGTCGCCTATGATCGCCCCCACAGACACCCGGTTCACACCAGATGTCTCTGAAGTGGAAACCTCGATGGATAGGCATTCTGTTTTTCTAGCTGATTCAAACCGCGGGAGGGAGAGCGGGGTCGATTTATGTTTAAATGCGACCCTGCACATGCTGGTCGTCTTCAATCAATTGGAAAAAAGTCAGGAAGAGTAGCCATCACTTGGATTCCACTTGACCTCAACCCCCCTCAAACTAAATTGTCGGAACACTCACAACCCCACAAAGACTAAGGAAAATCTAACAGCGGCACCCGAGGCGAATCATCAGGTGAAGCATTATGAAGTGGAAGATTAAGCAACGGAAAGCGATCGGAACACAGGAGGGACGGGCACGAGATAACGATATGGGTCGTGAACGTCGTCTATGCCTATTGATCTCTAACCGTTGCAGGCGATCGGTCAGAGCATCAAACTTGGCTTGTAGGTGCGATGTTCCTTTCCAAGAACACTCCTGCGACTGTTTGAGATGCACTGTGAGTCCAAATCCCGCTGCTTGGGAGTGATTCTCTTCTTCTCGGCGTGGTCTACCATCGCCCCTCAATTCTCATTGAAGTCGGGCAATTCTTGATAAAAACCTCGAGCAACCCTCTTCCAGGTACCACTTCACTCATACCTTGCTGTTAGGTGTTTTTACGCTCCCAAGGCTTCCTGGATGGAGCTTCAGTGGCTCGGATATAGCAGATATCTTGGAGCGACGCTGACCAACTTCGTCAAACAGAGCATATGAACTCAAAATACCGTAGCAACCACCAGACACAACGAAGGTCAACCACCAGCCCTCCTGGGTTCGGTCGCCACCGAATCGATCAGGTGTTTATTGACGACACACCAGGACATAGTGACCACTGTGGGCTGATCGTTGATTTCATCTGCTACTGGACCAGAAATCCCGAACTGAAAACATGCACTCGCAACTTTTGCTGTGCAGACTTCTTAGTAGCGCACATCCTCCTTGATCAATCGTAACTTCAGCGGAATAGATATACAAGACCATTTTCCAAATAGTTCATGAGGCTGGCACGATGTTCACCCAAAATAGCACTCAATCGGACTGACCGCAAGTTACCTTGAAGTAACAGGCGTTTTGTTATTCGGGAGGTTGACAAAACGGAGACAGAAGATGAATGATATTTAGTAAAACGCAGAACAGCTGCAAATCGAAAAACGCCAATCGAACATACAAAAACAAGCCACTATACTAGATTCCGCCCGAAAAATACAGGAATGTGATTTTAGGTACATGGGGCATCGCCGCATGAATAAGCCAAACGTGCTCTCCTTGAGGGACAGGAACAAGGAACCCACGAGTGAGCCAACCGTATTACCAGAATTCTACAGAGAGAATTTTGCAGGCCTGTATTCTATCTTAGAGACCTTGTCATATCTAATCTTGTCAGGGCGTAACTACGAACGGCTTCTAAACAACTTGGTCTTCACAGAGAGGGAGATTCGTAAACTCCTGTACAAAACAAACCACAAAACAAACCACCGCGTTGAGGTCACGCGAAGTCCATTCAGGTTTCCTGAAGGAAATGTCGTTTACACTGGCAAACCCCACAGGCCTTAAGTTTTTTCACCGTTGGCCTAGCTACCACACGGCGGGGTCATTTTAAGTGGATTTTCAAGCTCAAAGCAAACACTTTCGTTGCGTGAAACTTTTGATCATTTTGGGCAGTTGCTGCACCATTTCCACCTGGTATTTCGTTAGTCAATCCACGCAGGCCACCTTCAATCTTGCTTTGAGAGAAGCGATTGTTACACTAATCTACGAAACTGGTTACCTCCCATTGTCCGGGAGCTACAGGCCCAGTAGCCTCACTGGTGTACCGTGCAAGGTGATGTAACGTAATCTGAGTCGGGCCATCTTGGATCACCTTACCACCAACAGGTTGAAATCTGCAGTTCAACGGGGATCGCCCCCAAACCGTTCTTGCTTGACGAACATACTTGTATTCATGGACGGCCTAAACCAAGTCAAGGATGGAGGATTCGTATCGGATGCTCTCTTGAAACATGCACCTCTCACTGCACCGTGAGAAATCTGCCCGAAGGGTATTCACCGTTCCACGGATGATCGGCGCACCTTCTATAGTAGTAATCGGATGGACATCCAAATACTCAATGAGACAAACGCCAGACCGCTTCTTGAATGGTCCGGGAACCACGAAGGACGTGACCCCCATTGAGCGTGTCCGGCGAGCTGCTAAGAAAATGGTTGCTGGCCTCAAATCCTGGGACCATGGAGCGCACCTCGTGGTGCTTAACATCTTCCAATTGAAATATCTTCGCCTCCAAGAAGAACTAATTCTTGGTTATATCCTGTTTGAACAAGGTTTGGCTTGTAGCGGTCTGGCTACCCAATAAGTTAACATCTTCCAAATATCTTCGCCTCCAAGAAGAACTAATTCTTGGTTATATCCTGTTTGAACAAGGTTTGGCTTGTAGCGGTCTGGCTACCCTACCCAATAGTTTACCAGGAGTGTGTGGCAAAGAAATGAAAATGATGACGCTAGGTTGGGCATACAAAAATAAGGAGATCAGTTGGAGCAGACTTACTAACAATTGTTCTCTTTAAAATAGTTCGTCGTTAGCCCAGGTCGGCGAATAAACAATAATCCAGTCATGTTGGTCCAGAGGTCTTCTTCTGAACAGTTACCACATATAATAGATTCCGAAGATGTCTGAAATGTTTTGGTATCAGAGTTAGTACATGAGACTCGCGAGTGACCGCTGCAAGTGCGAGCGAAATCAGGAGAGAGTCGAAGCACGTGACCACGCTTGTATTATATGAAATTGTACAAGTGCGCGTTTTTGTAGTTTTTCGTATTTAAACAAAAAACGATTATGTAATTGATGAAATACGTAGTGTTATA
>NW_008751780.1:554971-556513 GCF_000715545.1 Opisthorchis viverrini
AATGTCGAGATGGACGTGTGTGAATTGAGCATCAGGAACGGCAAATGAACCGATAGGTGAGTTCGTATGCCGAGTTACTTTAGTGCGTTGACAGGCGATGCACTGTTTGGCCCAGGATGTCACGTCCTTATTCATGAAAGGCCATACAAAGCGTGCACTAATAAACTTTCTGGTTGCTCTGATTCCTGGATGAGAAAATCCATGAAAGTGGTCGAAAACAACGAGTCGAAAAGCTTCGGGGACGATTGGGCGAGCTGATCCGGTAGACATATCACAAAACATGGTTCCGGATTGGAGGGCTAACGGAATTGAAGAGACTTGAAATGAAGGGAACGATAGAATGGGCAAAAAATTAGGATCACTGTTTTGCAGGTTCGCCAGCTTGGCTAGGTCCAGCTGCGTAGAAGGGTGAAGGGCGTTGATGTCGAGACGGGATAGGGCATCTGCGACGACATTTTCCGGACCTGGAGCGTACCGAATGTCGGTAGTGAACTGTGACTTATAGTCGAGATGGCGTATCTCGCGTGGTGAACATCGATCAGGCTTGGCGTTGAAGGCATAGGTGAGTGGCTTGTGGTCGGTTTGAACGGTAAACGATCGACCCTCTAACAAGTGCCGCAAATGGCGAATGGCAAGATAAATTACGAGTACCTCACGACCAAAAGTACTGTAACGCGTTTGGGCAGCCTGCATCTTCTGAGGGAAAATCGCTGGTGGTTGAGATGTGTTGTTAACAACTTGATGAAGTGCGGGCGGCACGGCAGCGTTCGAAGCATCAGTTGTCAAAATCAGCTTTGTGCTTTTGTGAGTATCGAGGAAAGATAACTTTGTGGCCTGAGCAATGGCTTGCTTGGCTCTTTCGAAAGCGGCAATGGCGGCGGGGAGCAAAGTAACAGATTTTTCTTTAGAGCCAAGTAAATCGGTCAGTGGCTTCAAAATATCTGCATAGTGAGGGATGAATCGGTGGTAGTAGCCGATGATGCTTATGAAACGACGAAGTTGAGTGAGAGTAGTGTGTATGGGAAAAGACTCTAGGGCCAAAGTGCGATCTGGTAATGGTGAAATACCTGTGGCGTCAATGTGGTGGCCAAGAAAATCCGGGTTAGTAACACCGAATAAGCATTTGCCAATGTTCAAACGTATGTTGTAAGTGAAAAACGTTCAAACACTGCTCTGAGATGAGCTGCATGTTCAGCTGGGGCGGTTCTAGCGACTAAAACATCGTCAAGATAGGCATACACAAACGGTAAGCGACGTAAAACCTTGTACATGAAACACTGAAACGTTTGGGCTGCATTTCGAAGACCAAAGGGCATATGCGTGAATTCGGAAAGGCCAAAAGATGTTGTGATGGCTGTTTTGGGAATGCCATCCGGTGCTACGGGTATGTGATAGTATGCTGTTACGAGATCGAGTTTGGAAATATGTTTGTGTGGCATAGGGTACTTGCGAAATCGTGGATATGTGGGATGGGATACCTGTTTGGGACAGTAGCGTTGTTGAGAGAACGGTAATCTCCACAGGGTCTCCAATCACCTTTAG
>NW_008751780.1:566745-573008 GCF_000715545.1 Opisthorchis viverrini
CAGACTTACTAACAATTGTTCTCTTTAAAATAGTTCGTCGTTAGCCCAGGTCGGCGAATAAACAATAATCCAGTCATGTTGGTCCAGAGGTCTTCTTCTGAACAGTTACCACATATAATAGATTCCGAAGATGTCTGAAATGTTTTGGTATCAGAGTTAGTACATGAGACTCGCGAGTGACCGCTGCAAGTGCGAGCGAAATCAGGAGAGAGTCGAAGCACGTGACCACGCTTGTATTATATGAAATTGTACAAGTGCGCGTTTTTGTAGTTTTTCGTATTTAAACAAAAAACGATTATGTAATTGATGAAATACGTAGTGTTATAATGGAAGTAAAATAAAGGTACAAAATCCCACAGGCCTTAAGTTTTTTCACCGTTGGCCTAGCTACCACACGGCGGGGTCATTTTAAGTGGATTTTCAAGCTCAAAGCAAACACTTTCGTTGCGTGGAACTTTTGATCATTTTGGGCAGTTGCTGCATGGAATAACCTTCCTCCGACGTTTGTCCACCCTCCTTCTAGAACCCAGTTTAAAGCACTATTAGACATTTATTTATGCGAATCCCCGCACTGAGAACATAAAGATCAGTGCTACAACTTTTTACACTTGTGCATTTCAAGTGAACGACAGCCACTGATCGATAAGAATAAAAGCGACCCGGTAAACTTGGGCAAAAGCCTCGATCCTGTGTATCAATCCGTGAATCCGTGAATTCTAGAACCCAGTTCAAAGCACTACTTGACATTTGCTTATGCAAGTCCTCGCGCTGGCGAGCATACTTCCCCGCGCTGAGAACATAAACAACAATGCTACACCCTTTTTTCACTTGTGCCCTTCAGGTGAACGACAGCCACTTACCGACAAGAACAAAACCGACCAGGGGAACTTGGACAAAGACCTCGATCCTGTGTATCAATCCATGAATCGGTGAGTCCTTGAAAGCGAGTGTGCTATTGGTCGACGTCGTAGCTCATTATGGCGGTTGGTCGGTTACCCCATGAAAGTCCGGCAGAGGAAGAGGACATTCTGTTGCGTTATTATTCAACTCGATGTGCAGTTAATAGGTCTTCCGGTTATGGAATCCATAGCAGAACCCGTAAGAGCTATTAATAGCAGGCGGATTTATGTCCCACTATCAGGACTTGATGTCGGTTATGTAGCTACATATACCAAGTATACGGTGTCTGTCGGTTTGATTTATTTATATGTATTGGTAATGTACAACCTTGCTTACTGGGTTTCGGCTCATGAGCTTTGTTTCTATCTTCCATCCACAGAAATTGTCGTGAACACCTGCATTCTGAGAATCACTGTACCTTGGTGTTTCCATAGCGTGCATACTACAGTTATAACTGAGCTGACCTCTGAAATCCTGCAGTAGCGAGTGGGTTTGGACTGGCTTCCGATAGAACGCAAGACTACCTTGCCAAGCTGGTATCAAATGGTGACTACAATTCGTTACCCGGTTAGCTTTATCTTCCACGGCATTCCGGGTGAAAGGGCTAACCGTTTTGCGGTTATATGGCAGTTAATTAACTGTCTACTAGACGACCAACATCGTTCTTTGGTCGCCTGCACCACAAGAGCCACCAAGTCGTTCCTAGTGGTTACTTCGTAGTTAATCGTAGTTAACCAACTGACTGAACCGCGTTTCCAGGGATAATCGCCAAATGACACGTGTGTTTAGCAGTTATTTGACCTGGATTTCAGCGTTAAGTAACGGCGATATAACCAACATCCAGCCATATTTCACGGTTTTCCATTGTTACTTGGCCACGTGGTGGCAGCACTCCACCGTTTATGGAACCACGAACTAATTGCTGTACAACCCTGTTTTCCGATTATTGCTGTGTTAAATACCTGCTGGCAGAACCTCCTCTGTTATATCCTGGTTAGTTATACAGGAGAATGTTGGTAATTCAGGTAGCACACATGATCGTTGGTTCGTTCGCTGCAATCGAATTGCCCAGGTCAGCGAACAAACCGACGGTCCTGTCCTGGTTAAATGACGATACCATAACTGAATTCTTTATTGCCTGGTTGTCTTAGTAATAAAGATACATAATCGTTCAGCCCTGACACACTTTCAGTATCTTGCTGCTATGCCTTCCATCATCCCTCACAGTTATCTCTTAACTATCGTCATGTCTAATCTGACATTCAGTCTTGAGTAGTTTCCAGCCATAGGCTCGTCATTCCAGCATCTATGGCTTTGACATATTGTGTGCCACCGCTCACATATATCACTACGTGTTCTCTATTCAGGCCTAATTTTCCTGTTTTTATCGCAGCCGTTAACGTGAGAACTACGGTATTCCTTTGCTTGTACTGTACATATTCTGTCGATCGGCATCTGTTGCACCTCTGACTTTTAATCCAGAATATAATTGCCAAACTTACGGTACCCTCTCTAGACGCTACACTACGAGATTTGGGTGATCCTACAGCTGTTCCAGCGTGTTGCGCCAGTGTTGGTTCGAAGTTCTCAGGCGAAGGCTTAATCGCTCAAATGGATATCTATAAACAGCCCTGTGCCATACGACTTTCTAACTCAATAAAACATTGCTTTGGTCGAACTGATGGATGCTGTCTGTATATGGTATCCATTTATGCTCCAAGGAACTGCTGCTCCGACTCATTTAAGGACACCTACCGAGAAGTTACCACCCTGTTGTCCACCACAAAGGGATCGAGTATAGTTGCAGCAGCATTTTTCACTACCTGAATCAACCAGAAGCATGCCTTGGTGATATACTGAGTCTGAATGTAAAACCCAATGATAATGTTGAAAAGTCTTGCAACTTTGTACTGTTGACCAGTTGTTTCTTAGCAGTAGTGCGTGGGCACCTTTGTGTTACCTGGTGTCTCCCACCACTGAGCTACTTCGAAGTCACCTACTGATAGTGTGGTTGCGTTTTTGATTGTCGATCAATTTGATATACAAAGTTTGATTCAGTTCACAACCTTGTAAATTTGTGAACTCCTAGAAATTGACTCTCCGTTTAACAAAAGAAAGCTTTGTGGGTCGCAATTTAGAGAAACATACCAAAGTCTACTACGCAATGCGTTACAAGTGGCCCCGTCGGAGGGTACTGACCATAAATAAAGTGAGATAATAATATCCATGCCTGGCCATAGTCTGCCTGTGGTATTCCCGGGCTAATTAGCGGAAGTCACTGGATCTCAGAAGGTCATTATCACTCCTTTTTGCCAGGCACTCTGTTACCTCGAGCTCAGTGCAGTTGGGTTCAGTCAGTTCAGTATACCAGCTACAAACCGTGAATCAAGGGTACGTTGGTTCCAGGTGCTACAGTCTAGTTCACTGAATAATTGGAGGACGTGGGAGATAGCCAAGCACTGGAAGCGATGGCGTGTTCAGTTCGGGACTTGGGCAACTACGCATTGAAGACGACGAATTTAATGCACGAGTGTCACTGACTGCGTGAATAATCTAGGTTTGCCTATGCCGTTGACTATTAATGAGCTGAGTACCGGAGTCCCTACCCAGGAAGGTAGCAGTCGTTGACCAGATTGGGTTTACTGGTTAGCATTTTCATACTTCATCGCAAGTTCATAGACTGTCCACCTTTCTGTTGCGTCAACAGCACAGGACTGAATGGAAAGAGCGGACTATTCTAGCATGAGGAGTGCATGCTTAACCATCGTAACTTGTGAAGCATCAGTAACTCTTCTATAAATGATTTCTTCCTAAAACCATTTGGTGTACGAATCCTATTCTACTGCCAGTGCGGTGCAGCCCATTGCTTAAGGTCTGAGACGGACTCGAAAGTCCGTGGTTCGAACCTGACCCCGGCATATTGACCGCACCTGTCTAGGTTTGGGCAGCATCAAGGTATTTCAGTCCTCGTACCTCCTTCAAGTGGCACCGCAGGGTGTCACGGCTGAGTGATTATTTATTAGTTTATTTATTTCCCCACCACACCCGACCACTGTTTCGAAGACACTGACTGACACCTTTCGTGTGTCATCTGCACGTGGGAACCACGTTTGTGATCCGTAAAACAGTATGAATCGAACCGCTACAGTTTATACCCTTCCTTTGGCTTATAAAACCACGATACATAGGCGCAATAGGTGCCAGAGATCGCCAAAAGCTGCCCTGGCAATATTTGACACTTTTCCCCACTAAATTGCAAACGGTTTTCCACACCACCGATGCCCTTCAATCGCTTCCTACCATGCAAGCAAACGCCGCTGGATCAAATTGATCGTTATCTGGCCAATACTTCATCAGTCACACTCTGTTAACAGTAAGCAAAATACGTTTGATAAATCCACGAAATACTTTATATGCAGGAGTTTTCGACACTAAATTGACACAGGCAATGCCCGATCGAACCTTGTACTCTGAAGATTTATGTATATCGTCTATCTGAAACAAACGTACAAGACAAGCATCACCATACGTTTTAAGCGCCTGGACGAACTCAGCTCCCTCACATTTTACTTTCAATATGTCTGGTGATCCTGAAGCGGTGACTTGTGGCTTATATGGAATGGGAGTTGCACTCAGACCCTTGAGCTAAACACTTTTACTTGATTGGCTGTCGGTCATCCAGCTCGACGCTACTCAGCATAAAAGCCGGAGTTTGACTGAAGTGTCGACATATGCCATAATGGACTACAAATAACCAATCTTTCAGCTGTAGTATCTTTGCGGTGCCCGGCTACCATGCAACCCGAGGGAAACACGAGGGCTGAAAAACTACCAGGTCGCCCAAGCCTAGACAGAAGCAGCCAAGCTGCCGTGTTGTTTTCGAACCATTGAGCTTTCTTTGGCTCCAACGGAATGCAGTTCTGAGAAGGATACATTCTGTCTTGATTGATTCGATGGTTCATCAGGCAGGAACCACCAACTATCATTATTGTGGACAACATGAATGTCTGATTCGGTCGTCTCAGCTTGAAGTTACAATCAGGCGGTCGGTTTGGAATCTATGCTCGCCAGAAAGAGAACCATGCAGTTGTGCCTTGACCATCAACTGTTTCGGGGGCGAGATGGCTCAGTGGTTACAGCGCGAATTTACTAACCGGAAAGTCCGTGGTTTGAATCCGACCTCTACCTCTCGACTTCCCCTGTCTAGGTTTGGGCGACCTGGCAGTATCCCAGCCCTCATGCAACTTTCGGGTGGCATGGCAGTTAGGCACCAAAAGGGTACTATAGCTGAACGATTTTTTCACAACAAGGAAACCTACGTCTTACAATAAACTCATGCTGCATTAGCTGTTGCGTGGTGCCATCAGCCGGATCGCCTTACTCGCTGCATACAGCAGGGCAGGTAAGCGGATACAGGTTACTACTGACGTCTCCCTTCTTTCTTTTTCACATACTTTTTCTTTCCGCTTTCTCCACCCCACTAATAATTTTCCGTTGTCGGACCAGCACTTAAGACTGATGACTCTGTCCGTCTTGCATTGGTTTTATGTGCAACATCTGCGCGTCACGTGGCGTCGAAATCCTCCTCATCATCATCGACAGCATGACATCAATGTTCAACACCGATGCTTCACTGCCGCCGAAATCCTCAGGTATCTCAAAATCGATATTCAAGCTCCGATACCCAGTCTACCACTCCATCTTCGGTGTGCACACCCTGAAGCAAGCAGCGAATAAGCTGCTCTTGCTATTACACTGGACTCGCTTGGCATTGATGTATATTGTATCAGAAACAAGAATTCAAGATAATGGTTAAGCTAACCACTCCATCAGTTTTCACTCGTTTCCGGCTGCGCACGTCTGGTGATCCAGCGGCCGCTCCGGTAGGATGCAGAGGGGGTGGTATTGTCCTAAGTCACCGGGCGGAACTATCCTTTGGTTGACTGGATGCCTGTTGATAGGCGCCTCTGTGCGATTCGTCTGGCAACGTCTATGAAGGTGTCTCGCAAGCACGAATCTGGTCGTCTGTTTATACTGTCCTCCTACGCCCCACGAAGACACCTTACCGTGGTGTGGCGGTTTGTGTACAGTCTCCTGGCGTCCAGGTTGGGGGTTGGAACATGTATGGCGACGTGTTCCGTAAAAAAATGGTAATGTACTTGCATTTCCAGCTGAACACCCCTGCCCTGTGGTTAGGCTTTTGAGCCAAAGGCTTGGTTGAGGACCCTAATCGTCTTCCTGTCTAGGTGGGAACGCTCTGACAATATCCAAGCCCATGTACAACCATGAACTGCACATACACAAATAAACTCATGCCACATCGGCCGTCGTGTGGTGACATCAGCCGGGTCGCCTTACTTGCT
>NW_008751780.1:573689-616869 GCF_000715545.1 Opisthorchis viverrini
AGACGCACGGACAACGGAGACCGGTTACTTCAGATGTGTGCCGATCACAGGCTGTTCCTGTGCAGTACGAATTTCCGGAACAGCGGAAATCGCTTGACAACGTGCTGCTCACCATCAAACCAGCGCCGAATCCAAATAGACCACATCGCCGTCAATTATCGGTGGCGAGGGTCAATCACCGCCTGCCGCTTCTTCTGGAACACCAGCGTAGACTCCGACCACGCACTTGTACGCTGCTGCTTTTCAGGTGTACTGAAAACGCGCACATCTCGCTTAGCCACTGAGAAGCTAGTGGACTCAGAAGTCAAGCGAAACTATCAGAACCAGCTCCTCGAATACCTGTCGGACGTTATGGTGCCGGATATAAACAGCCACTGGGAAAAAGTATCCAAGGCGCTTCTCAAATCAGAAGCGTCTGCTTACGGTACAACCCAGCCAACCTCATTCAAGCATTGGATCTCTGATAGGACCGTGTCCTTGCTGGAGACCCGGCAACAGATTCCACCTGGTCGCCACCACAACTCCACCTGGCGCATCATCCGACGCCAGGTGAAACTGAGTGTCCACGCAAACCGAGAAGCTTGGTGAACCCGAAAGGTCGAAGAAATGGAAAATGCAAAAAATGCTGGAAACGTGCGCAAATTGTTCCACTTGATTCGTTCGACTGGTCTTCGGAAACCTCTTGTCAGCGAAATAATCAGGGACAAAAATGGCTCCCTGATATGCAACAAAGCAGAACGTCCAGACCGCTGGGCACAGTACTTTGAACAGCAGTTCAGCTGGCGACCTGCCACCACTCCAGAAACCTGGACTTCAACAGAAAGGTGGACTGTAAACATGGAGCCGCCTTCAGTCTCAGAAGTGTCCGAATGCATTTCTCTACTCAAGCGTCATCGTGCTGCTGGTCCTGATGAACTTCCACCTGCTCTTTTCAAAGATGGCGGTGGATTCCTCAGCCAATGCCTGTCTAGCCTATTTGGATCTATCTGGGAGAAGGAGACCGTCCCAGACAATTGGGGTGAATCGATAGGGGTTGCGTTGACCAAATCTTCACACTTCGTCAGGTGCTAGAACAACGACATACGTATAAGCGATTCACAATTCTAGTATTCCTGGACTTCTGAGGCGCATTTGACTCGGTTGACCGGTCTGTCCTTCTTTAGGCACTTGCCCATCAAGGAATGCCCCGGAAGTTTGTAAACATCATACGTGTGTGAGTTTACGGAGAGCTCTCCAAAAGCTTCTGTACACAATGTGGTGTCCGTCACTGACGCCCACTCTCTCCATAATGAGATGGACACTAGAGGGTCTCCAAAACCCTGGTGTTCAAATAGCCTGTGAAGAAAATATTGTCGATCTGGAATTTGCAGTCGACATCGTTCTCATGTTCGAAGAGGAGGGAAAGGCGCAATTATTCTTGGATGCAAACTGACCAAAGTCATCCCGTCCTCTGGAATGCACTTCGTACCCACAAATTATTAGGCCATGCTCCTGGATATGCAGGCACTAAACACTCCACTTACGATCTAGGGAGAGACACTGGAAGTTGTGGAGCGTTTTACGTATCTTGGAAGTTTTGTTAGTTCTGATTGTAGTGTGACAGATGAGGCCGCGTTTGCTAATTCGAGACACCTATGGTGTCAGGATGGTTTATCCCTGAATCTGAAGGGACCTGCGTATCAAGCTACAGTACGGGCTGTTTGTCGTATGGCTGTGAGACCTGGCCTATTCGAGCAGCGGAACTGAGACGTTTTCAGGTGTTCGACAATCGTTATCTCAGAACCGTAGCTTGTGTGGGTTGGTGTTGACAAATCCGCAACGAGGCAACTAAAAAGTGAGTTTTCAGTTGTGCAACGGGTACTTTCATTGAAGAATTTGTCCAGCACCAGAAGCTGCTTTGGTTGGGACATGTGTTACCTATACTGAACCATCGTTTGCCGAAGAGAGTGCTGTTTTGCATGCCCATCTCAGAGTGGCGTAAACAGAGAAGTGGCCAACCCTTGACTTGGCAGAGGAGTATGAAGGAGATCACGAAACGCTTGAGTGCTGTCGGTGATACTCGCCTTCCAGGATGGAGACCGCGTGATCCTCACTGTGCCTGGTTGGAGACACTACAAGATATGACTGCCAACCGATGTCAGTGGCGTTCTTGTTATCAGTTTCTATCCAGAATGCCTGAGTGAATGTGTGGAGATGTAGGCACCTTGAATTGGTTGTAATAAGCTAGCATTAAATCCCTTCCCATCCACCTTTATTCTTCGCAATAAGACTTAAAAATTTATGGCTGTACGGCAGCAAAGCATCGTTGTTTAACACTAATGTCATGCTGTCGATGATGATGGTGATGACGAGGGTCCGACGCAAGAGGAGCAGTGTTGCTGGTGCACTCACTGTCCGTTAGCGGACGTCCTTGGAGTATTTACTTTTCCGAGGTTTTAGAGGCGGATGAAGAAGACAGGCAACACACACGAAATGTCTCTACCACCAAACTTAGCTCTGTTATCGTCTCCAACTCTGGGGGAGGGCAGGGGAGACTGAGACCTCCAATCAATGGCACTCACACATAAAACCTCCGATGACCACAGTCTATGCTGTTCATTTGACTGGTGTGGCGCAAACAAAGCTGCGTCGAAGTAAAGCTATCAGGTGAAGTGAACCTGGTTTTGCAACACGAAACAGTTGTCGTAATGTTAGTTACAACGGTTATAATGATGTTATTTCATATATCACTAATATATTTCAGAAAGTATCCCGCCATGCTACTCTCTACGAGGCAGCTTATTCCCTCCCTTCGTCTGCTGCTCGCCAGCACGTCGCCTAGACGTAAAGAACTCATGAATAATATAGTATGTTGCTGGTTGGAAATGGAAAACCCATAAGTTTACTCTTTAGGGTATCCCTTTTGCTGTTCTGGCTGCACCGATAGACGAACAAATGCCTGTAAGCGATTTCGATTCCATTCCGCAATATGTTGAAGCTTTGGCAATGAAGAAAGCAATCGCAGCAGCAAACTTGGTTGCAAGTAACAACGAAGCAGATGTAATAGACCATTACTATTGCCAAACTTTTTGTTAGAAATATGACATCATCGTCTCAGCGGACACCGTCGTCGTGTTTGAGGGGAAAATATTCGGGAAACCGTCCAGCCCTGAGGATGCCATTAATACCCTCTCCAAGTATGCTTTTTCTGCTCTATTCTCCTTCCACATTCTAGGTTGAGTGGAAAAACTCATAACGTTATTACAGGAGTGTGCCTTCGGGTAAGAAAACCGTCATCAGGAGACAGTTTCATCACATTTCATGAAGTCACAACCGTAAAAATGGCACACCTCGAACGCTGTGTGATTGAAGCTTATGTGAATTCCGGCGAACCTCTGTAAGCATGTTGCGTTTGGTGCCAGTTTCAAATTAGGGGTTAAAATAGGTGTCTTTCATGTCGTTCGTAATAAAGCCATAAGTAACCGGATCTCCGGACACCGTGTTCGTCCATTAGTTGGTGGTTCATTCGAATCGACCTCCGTGTACAGCTGAGTTGTCCCCCCAGAGTCATCGCACTCAACTGTGATAAAGCCTGGCGGACAGTGCTTCCATAATCTTCCATAGTTTTGCTGCATTTATACGAAGGCTTCGGCCGTGTGGTATGAGAACTTAGTTTTCAATAGATTGTCACATCCTAACACAAGATTGTCCTTCCTAAAGTAAATTGGTAAATTACGGCACTACTCAGGTTATATATACGGACGAGAAAGAAAAACAACCTTCCTCCTAGGAATCGCATGTTTTCGATGTGTTGAAAATTGCTTTTATGAAGGGAGCCACTTACAAGGTTTCCGAAAACTCTTCGACAGCCTAGGACCGGTTTCGCTTTTCTTGGGTCTCATCAGATAGGCACAGCACCGTGTTTCCGTCAATCTTATGTTCTACTTGAACACCTTCCTGACAGCTTTAAACTTGCAGCGATTGAGTTTCGGCTGACCATATATTCTCTTGTTATATTTCAGCGACAAAGCGGGTGCATACGGAATCCAAGGTTTGGGTTGCAGTCTCGTTGAAAAGATTGACGGTGATTATTTCAACATCGTTGGACTACCTATATACAAACTTTGCAAACACATTCACGATCTTTTGCACGATGTTTCCTAAATATCCCATCGTTTGTATGATATGGTACCAGCATTTACGTTTGTGACTGTCGACACCGAGTGGTTTCTATCTATTAATGGCTTTGTGGATATATGGGACAATGTAATTCCGAATTCGGTCAAGTTCACCGCTTTTAGGAGCTACTCTACTCCACGTATTTATTTATAAATATGGGACGCTTCGAATTAACAATATCGATATGAAATGTGCGATTTCCTGGGTAGATGAGCTTTTCCAGAACAAAGCACATGCGATGGTCTCAGCACAGCATAAGAATCAAGATTTTATCGGTGATATCATTTGTTCACTAATGAATATTCAATAGCTACCTCGTGTGTTGGCCTTACAGCTCTACAAAATCATGACGTCTTGGCATCAGGAAATGTTGATCGCATGAAATTAGATGTTAAGTGCTAATAGGTTTTTGGATTACATAGGTGGACGCATGGGAAGGGACGAAACAGGTCTGGGTGACTATATGTTTGGGATGGATAACGTGAGCTAAATTTTTCCGTGGTAGATAGCTCCTTTTCATATGGTCAACTAGAGTTCGTGACCATCCATTGTGAGTATTCGGTGAATCACACGATCCAATTATAGTGTTTTTTCTCTAGGTTGAGAAAAAATTCGGGTCAGCGGTGCAGACGTTTCGGTGGGACACAAGAAGCAACAGATTTTGAGCACAAGTCAGAGGGTGGATGCTAAACGTGTTGGTTGTTTACTAGTATGCTCATATGATGAAACATAGTATTTGATAACCGTAAGGAAAGGCTTAACGGAGAAGGTTAGTGGCAGCTACGTAGGTTGGTCAGATGGACGCTCAGTTATCATGGGAGTCCAACACATCGGAGTATATCCAGGTGGAGTAACATGGTTGGAGTCTTATGAGGGATTGGTTACGAAATCTGTATATCTTGGAATTAACATTCTTAACTTTTGACGGTCCTATTGCGGCAACTGATGAGCACCAAGCCACAGAACCTAGAATTTTAATAATGTAGTTAGTCCTGAAAGCAGTCCATTGTTTTAGCCAGGTCTGAGCTCATCTGTTGGATATAGCATGTTGCGTCCTGGTCGTTTGAGCTGACAGGGTTCGTAATGTGAAGCAGCACTATGCTTCTATCAGCTCATGTTTTTTCAGGACTAAATATGTTCTTCAGATGCGGATATCTCTGGTTTGTTCCTCTCTTCACATCATTTCGCTCATATGACAAGGTTCAAGCCCATCGAGCAAGCTAGTGTGATTACTTTGGAGCGAGAAGGAATACGGTAAACCCCAAAACAGCACAGTTGCTGTCAATAGGATCTCCAGTTGTCAAAATATGCCTCCTTTACGAAGAGATTGGAAAGGATGCACCCTGAAGAGCACCCAAGCTCATGGAGAGAACGGAAGGGCTTTTGCCACCAAACAGTAAATTGTGAACATTTACTGAGTTGACAGACTTTCTTACGTACTGCTTCGTATTACAGCAGGGAACTAGCTGGAACAGAATGAGACTGTGTAGAGCACCGAAGTAACGTTTGCTCACGCATACCTTGTTAGACGTTTTCAGGTGTGGTACGTGTTTCAAAACAAAAATAACCGATATATAGCCGCAGGCGAATACGGAAAGATTATTCGTTCAAGGTGGTGTCCTCCTGAAGAGGAGGAAGATGACGTATGCTGTGTATCGCAACATGTTCCACGAAATGCTGAAGATATATTGACTGTCAACTACTTACAAAGTGGTGTGTAGCAGTACCTCCATAGAAAAATAAAACTGACATTGGGTTCGACACATTCCTCTTAAAGTTTCTGGAAACTCTTCGGTAGCCCACATCTGGATTTGCCCTTCTCGGGGCTCATTAGTTAGATATAGTCCCCGAGTTCCCTCAATCGGATGTTCTACTTGAACCCAAGTTACACGAACTTAACGAAATACACCAATTCGCACACCAGTTTGGTTTCTACTGGACCCCCAACTGAATTTCCCGTTTATGTTGTGTAGTGTGTTACGTTTCTACAATGTATCGCAATAGTGGGGTATCGTGTCAGCTAAGACATGAGGCGGCCTGCTGTAGAACATCAGTAACGGGAGGTTCAGTTGGGTCTTCGTGGGAACCACATTGGTATGCAACTGGGTGTTCTTCGCTGACGGGTTGTTTATCTCCGGCATGCTCTTGACCGAAGATTCAAAACAGTATGCAAGTTATAAGGCTGTCTGGCATTACTCGTAAACAATGTTGTATTTCCAAGTGTACACTATTTTCCTGTATTGGTTTCTCTTTTTTCCAAATGTGGCTAGATTGCCCTTGTAGTTATCTTCTCCGGGACGCCTGTTGGTGTCACAAACAACCTTTTAATGTTTCACCATCATCCCGCTAGTGCATTTGCGTGCATGATGTTGTCGGGTGACAGGTGCCTAGCCGGTTACCAGCATAGCTGAATGGAGTTTCCACACATTTGAGTTCAATTAGGCTCGTGGATGCAGATCATTAGACACACTCCAAATTCCCTCAAACCATAGTTTGAACGAAGGAAACTTACATGGAGTTTTAGTATTTGGTGGTATTTATTCGTAACCCTAAGATATCCCTCAGACGGTCGCAGCTTTACGAAAGTTTTTTTAGGCCTGCTCGAGGTTCACTTTGGGCGCGGAATTCTTAATTTTAATGGTTGTCAATGGCCTAGCCTAATATCTCCGTGAATACTGTGGCAAATTTTGTGGGAAAGTTAATTCCTTCACGTGTTTTCTATTGTATTGGATTTCGAAATATTCTGAAGAGTACAAAGACGACAACTACGTCGTCTGCGTCCGCGCAAACTTTAAATGGAGCAGCTATTCGCGATCTGTGTAGGAAAAAGATTATTATCGTTGCAGCAGGCGTCCCACCAGACAAAGCCATGGAATTTGTCGTAGCTGGTAAGTTTGTTGGTTTTTCGATGGTAGTACACGCCCTATCGGATGCGTGGCATATTTTTTTACCGGCATACTGTCTCCTTGATAGTGCTATAGCAAGAGTTAGCAGGTCCGTGTACAGAACGAGCAGAGTTCAGTGGTTTGAAGTTCTGGCACAAATACAGCGGATTGATAATGCCTTTTTGGCGCATATTAACATACTTGGTCGAGAAATAGTAGAGATATGGTGGACTGTGGGCAAGCCAACTGCCAAAAGTATGGCAGTCGCGGTACTAAAATCGCGACGCCGTACTTAAATTCATGGACAACCCCGTACATGAACTTCTTAGGTATGTCAGTTGGAGCTGTCAGGGTAGTTGGGATTGGCCGAGGAAACGTGACAACTTACGACCAGCTTGGAGCAAGGATATTCTTGGATCAATCGAGGAGTGGCGTGTTTCATTGGTTGCATTCAAATACATCAATAAGACGGCTGTATTTAGATTGGGGACTCCAAATGTGGAAAAGTGTCCAACAGGACTTCTAGAGGGTACCGTGTTGAGTTAGGCTGCTGCGCGAAATATCAGACAGCTAGGAGTGACTACGGTTTCTAACTATTGTAGTGAGACGACACTACCCGATTTCAAAAACGATCATCGAAATTCTTCTGGAGATAGTATGGAGTGGCAGTATGTGTTCGTTTGAACGGGTGTGGCGATATGTAAGTGATGGATGTGCATGAGCCAAATTGTGCGCAATGAAGATCATAGCTATTTATGTAATCACCCAGGAAACTGGGCAGAAAGGGCGTAGGTGTGAGTAGACAGTCTCCTAAATCGTGGTTGAAGCGTACATGACTTCGTAGGTAACTCGTGTAAAAGGGAGTGCTTAGCTGGCAAGCATTTGGGGAAGTAGGATTATTATGTATTGAGGCATGCTGGAGAGAAACAGACAGTCTTTGAGACAGTTCATTACCTCTTACTAAGGAGTAAGTCAGAAAACTTGGTCGTCCGAAGCGTGCAGGGATAAGAGCTAGGAGAAAGGTGTGAGATGCATGGTCGTGCTGCATGTTTGTACTCTGAAGTGACCTCAAAATCGTGGAGTTACAGCCTAAAAGAAAAGTGTACAGCCGATGCAGAACTATTGCATCGGAAGCGTCGCACCGCGTACATTTAGCAAGTTTCTGTTAGCCTACGTGAGACAGCACTTTTCACTCTGCTATAGATTCATATTACCCAGGGTATATGCTACAACCAGAGCAAGCTTAGGCTAATGGCGTAAGTGTTGGACAAATGTTGCTTCCTTTTTATTTTTCTAGATTCTGTGTCGCAGATAGCTTAGTATAGGGTTATGGAATGGCTTTGGGAAGAGGGAATGCAGTTTACAGGATAGTTGTCAACCATGCAGTCCTTGGCATTGTCGGGGAGAGGAGGTGCGGAAGGGGCGGACATGATACGAAAAGATTTGGTGGATGTTTGGAGGCTGCTGGCAACCGAAAATGTCGATCGGGTAGATGGTTGATGAGCAAGCAAAGCACATTAGGGGTGGATTACAGGGAGCCACGGCCATCGACCTCTTCGAGTACAAAGACGGTGGTGGTTGCATTGGAGGGATATTTTATTTCTGGAACAGTGAGATGCAGCACACCGTGCAGTCCCCATATAGATCGTCATCATTATCAGAAACATTTCTATTCAGGAGTGGCTCTTCTATCAGCCCGTATATTAGGTTAGTGTAGACATTATTGCGGAAGTGGAGATGGGTAACACTACTTCGACATGAGTGATGAGTTGGATGAAGCTCAAACGCATATAACAGACACGTAAAAGAGCCTCAGGATGGCCTGAAACAGCTAGCAAATTCTACTTTGTTATGCATGTCTGAGGTATGAAGGCTTTTTGGCTGTAACCGGATTCGAAAGTTCCCAAATGAGTAGGCCAACAAACGCAAGTACGGTAGCTAAAAACCGGTTTCCAGAAAGGGGCCCGTTGTTGTTGTTGAGGGTGTTACTGCGATTGAGTATGGGTTCGTTGTGGCTTTTGATGAGGAGCTATTGTTTCTATCAAGCTACAGGAAGAATTGGGGGGAAGTTAGGATTTAGTGCTCCGAAGGAGCAGATTTGATACCAATTACCCGTCCAATCTCTAGATCGTCGCTACAGCCACATCAATGGATACACACTTGGAAATGCATGAGGTCCCCAAATCCTAGGGCTCAAGTATGTATCACTTGATATTACAGCTGACTTCTATACACCCCTCTTTGGCTTTAAAGTCGCTGCGTCCACTTATGAATGTGATAACTGATTCTCGATATCGCATTGTCGGTGTACACACGGATCACCTATTATCGACAATGAGACCAATATCATAAGGCGTCTGAACAACTTCGCTGAGGATATAAAGGAAAGTAAATCGAATATAAGTTTTTCGTTCCAGATTTCACGTTGAATATAAGTGGTTTACGGAAGAAGAAACGGAATAACTACACAGTTCGGTTGTACCGGTCCATCAAGTATATAAAATCACTTGGCCAATGGTTTTTTATAATTATCAAGACGGGAACGACGGGGCGACAACGCATGAGGTCGTGATGTTATAGGACTATTGCTGACCAACGCATCAGGCTATCCTGCATTGTTGGGTTCTAATGATAGACAACATGCATAGGTACGGGTTTAGCAGATACGATAAGCCGTCAAGTGAAGCGACGACAAGTTCGATTATCGTGCTGAACGGGAATGATCTGTCTTCTCTGGAAATCGCATTGCACTTTAAGAAGCGATCAAGCTCGTTTAAGTCATGCTTTCCAAATGGAAAGGCCTCCCACTGGGATGGTGCTAATTAACTCGCACTTTTGGTGGAACGGCTACATTGTCTCCTAAAGAGTTGCGCACGACTGAGAATGCGTTCTTCCACATAGGTGCATATCCGCATCAGTTTTCAGTTGTGCATCAATATAGTTCGATAATCATACTTCACGAAAGGCAAGCTTCTGAAAAACAATGATGTGCTTATATTCGATTAACAAGCTTGTTACGTCTGACGAGTATGACTTGAAGAACATCATGGGCCTTCAGGGCATCCCACTACTCGCTCTTGCCCTTCATCTCGCGAACTGCTAATCACAGACGAATCGGCGGTAGTTAGTGACCTTGGAAAATGCAGCCAGCAGCAAAACACTAAAACGCGCAGTCAAAACAAGTTAACTTTTCGAAAAATTCTCAAATTTTAAGACTACAAAGTTTCTACGAAATTGTTTGGACTTGGTGTTGGGGACCAAGCACAGTGATAAGAACTCACGCTTTGGTGCACAGGATCGGCGCTTTCAACAAAGCCTCCCATGTCTGTTGGTTCGTATCGTTCAGCGGCTGCCGTTCACTTGAAAGACTCGAGCGAAAAAAGGGTATAGCACTGTTATTTAAGTCCACAAAACGTAGATATGGACTTGAAATAACATCTGGGCGGTAGTTGATGTAGGTCAGAAACAGATACACATTGCCAGTTCAACGTCGCTCATTGGGCACCTGTACTTTACACGGCAATGGTGTGGATCTCTTATCAGCAAGTCTTGAGGAAGCAAATGTAGTTGGGCTGCTTGATTAGGGAGAGTTAACAAAGAACTTAATGCTTGATACACCATCTGGCTGTCCCAGCATGGCTATTCGCGTATTACGAACTTAACGTCACAGGTTCTGTTTAAGGCGACCTCAGGTCATGTCTCATGAGGCTAATGGCATTCCGAATACAAATATGATGAACTGTCTAGCCCTCGATAAATAACTATCAACTAGTCATTTGTTTGTTCGCTGAGATGAGCAATTTGGTTACAAACATTTTATTACCAATCGAGGTTACATCATCGGTGCACCACCAAGGGCAGTAGCTGCGCGTGGCAACTGGCTGGTGATGTTGCGTGTGCGTTAATTTACGTGTTGCTCTCTGGGGCTTGATTCGATCACGAGTAATTGTTCGATCGGGCGTTTACAGTGGTCGCTCTGATTCGGCGATGCCTACGTGACTGTTGAGCTTGGCATCCCCTGCCCTTATACTCTGGAGGGTGCTGGGTTGACTTCTGTCCTTGACTTTCCGGGTTGCGGCTCGTAAACTTTATTGGTCTGACGCCAAGGAGTTTATTGTTCCTTTACTTGTGAATTGAATATTCCGGTTTAGCTGTTAGTTCTTTGAAGGTAGTGGCTCGAAAATTGGATATAGTTCAATGCGTCGGTTGAGTCAATATCTCATGGAGGAACATGCATCTAGAAATTCCCTTCTGTGTCACTTGTTCCTCCATGTACCAAAAGTTTGCGTTTTCAGGTTTAATTTATGGCCTCCATAGTATTTGTATATGGATACCTACACAACCCGCGTTGTTCTCGGGTAATATTCCGGTCGATTGGCTATAAGTTTCAGAACAACGATACGTGTGCTTAACTGGCAAACACTTGAACGAATCATCATCTAATTGCCATTACCAAATAATCGGTGAAACAGCTAGCCATTAGTTTGAAGCTAATGAAAATAGGCAAACCGTGGATTGCCCCGCGTCAATCTTAAAACCCCCTCTGACAGTTTGATTGTCAGTTTTGACTTTCAGGCAGTTTTCCGAGGGTTGCGGTCTTCAATCAGGACGCTGGGGACAATTCGGTCAATTTTGGATTTCAACGACTCCAAGACAATCTCGCATTCATGAAACCTGTCCCCTGACTCAGTCACTAGCTGGCTCATCGTGTGCCGAGCAATCACCAATTTAACAACGCTACCATTCAGATCACCCTTTTTACCAAGTACGGAAAAATTCAGGGGTTGGGCTTGATGTATTGCGAAAGTATCCGCACGATGGCAACCTCTCTCTACCTTCGTACTTCGAGCAGTTTCGATCGAAAAGGGGTGCATAGCATGATAATTTTCCCAGTGCTACCATCCAACGGTGCTTGCCTGTGACAATTACAATTAAAAAAGTCCACCGTATGATGGTTTTAGTAGGCAATCCTTGTCTGTTAAATAAGGTGCTTGCTGATTACTGGAGCCGAAAATAGTAAATTCCCTCACTTTATTTTACATTGAGACGGTTATTTAAAATCTACATCACTGTTACACGCCATGCCCCGTCACTCTTGAGCAACTGACGTCAGATTGGCGTTTGTTGAAATCTCAAGTTTTCAATTCGGTTGCGCATGACAATTGTCAGATCTGTTGAGGCGGTTGGAGCATCGTCTCCTGCAGTTTGATACATCATACAATCTTGTGACAATGCTGCGGCAGTAATCCCAACTCAGACGTTCATTGCCACAGAGAGGTTAGTCAGAGAGTTCCTCTTTACCTATTATTGTTCATCATGGCAATGGACTGGTTTCTTGGATTATCAATGCCACAACTAGGACATCAGTTACTTGGGAAGTTATCGGATGGCTTGCCTTTCCCTGACAATTGTGCCGCAACTGCAGTGTCGTGTTTACTTTAAAGTGAGTCTTGAAGCTGCCTCGGTCGAGATCGGGGAAGCTGGTACAACGATCGACGCCTGAAAGTTGGAAGCAGTTGTTATTTGAGGGAACAGAAAGGAAGCAGATCTCTCAAAATTTGCACTTTCTGCTACGCCGAGGAGATCGTCGATCCTCTGCATATGACGGTCACCATTATACATTTGCGCGTCCACTGTATTTACATAAGAGTTTGGAACCAGAAACTGACGGGTTTGTTCTATACTGTTGACGCGTGCCTCGTTGAACCCGTTTTAAATAATGGATATAACAAAGGAAAACCTCACGCTGAGGCTGACGTATTCTGTCGTCCTTGGTCAAATTTTAAAGGTACGCTCAGAAGCCTGGAAAAGTAAGTCGTGCAATATATTATTAACTTGATTCGTCCGCCGAAGTGAATCCCAATTGACTAGATTTACGCCGGCAGACAATATGGGAGACTTTGTATCCGGAGCCTGAGTTCAGCCATCTTGATGCAACAGAGGTGTGTACCAAAAAGCATTTGTCCACTCAGTGAAATGTAGACGATGAGTTCAAATTTGTCCTTCAATGAACAATAAACAGGAGCTGCCAGCTGAATAAAACGACGATCTGTAAAACGGCGCTGAATGTTCCCGATTTACGAGAGTTAGCTGTCTCCACTCTACTGAATCGATGTCTTTTTATTCCAGAAAGTTTGTCTCCTTAGATATTTATCTACGGTGCTCAGTTATGGTGCCACCTGAGCAAGAGGCCGTTCGGAGGCGCTGGACGTTTTCTTGGTGACCAGAAGATGTTTCGTTGAAGACTGTGGACAACAGTTGGGATGGGTGCAGATCCTCCAGCCCTGCTGCATCACGAATGATGTCCTCGTCACGATCGGGTTACAAAAACCCTGCAAACCGACTCCATCGTCCTGGTACACCACCGTCCGAGATTTACTACAACCTACTTCGTCCCCTTTCATCAATACAACCAATCGCGGTTTGGGAACGCCGAGTGACTGCGAGGATGCCAGCACAGTCTGATTGGCATGCAGTGTGTAGAGTGAGGAACAGCAAGAGCGTTTTGCGGGTAGTTGTTACACTGTCATCATCTCAGCTGTATGTGAGATTCACTGCGATGCTGACTACTTGGTTCTATAACAAACGCTTATTTCATATAGAAGGAGATGCTCCCTTCAGTCTGCTATGGCCATTACTGATCTAGAATTTTATAAACTCGGCGAACGACTTGTAGCTTTTCACTTCCTGGGGCTTCCCACGCACGACGCACTTATAGGTTGTTAGCTGCTAATTCTTAGGCTGTTGATTCTCACATTGGTGTTCTAGCGCAAACCTCCTTCCGCACGTCGGAAAACACCTGGTCTGACTATGGGTAGCGCGACTTTGATTGCAGCAATTTCCCAGATTTATCCTATATTTTCTTCAAAACATTGCCACATCCATTGCATGTACTTAGATTTTATATCCGTGATCATCCGCTCCAAGAATGCTCAAAAGGAGTAGGGCTTTTCGCCGCGGAGTTGTTTATCGATAAACACCAACTAACGCAATGGCAATAACGCAAAGTAACTGTGATTTCCTGCAAGTGCCGTTTCAATGGTGATCACGCCTACTTCGTGTAATGCCCACCCTGATTGATTCCGCCCTTTTTCCTAGCCCCTGTGTCCAGAATCCCCCAGTCATGCTTTTACTCTGTAACGATATTATCATACCTGAGGATATGCTAGCCTCAAGCTGGGAAACAAACATCATAATTTTTATGAAACTGCAGGGCAGGAAAGTAGAAACCTCTCATATGGACCTTGTTCTTTTTAAAATAGCTGAACATTCGTCTTCTGCTCGGACACGTCTTCCTGAACATTCCTGGGTATTCAATGACTATCACGCAATGTTAAACCGATGCTGGAAGCGGTTCCAAAAATTCCGCAACAAACCCAACTTACCAACGGACATGAAGCTGAGTTATGAGAAAACAGTCTATCCACATGCCTTTGCTGCTTTGAGGTCGCTTGCATACAACTAATTCCCATTTACCTCCGTTAGGTCGGCCTCAGCATCTCTTCGGGTATATCATGCCTCTTCCAAAGCGGCGTCTTATTTATTGTTGATCCGAAACCTCCTTGAATTTTATAGACGTTTCCCCGGCGGTCGGTAGCGACAAACGTACCTTGCCATTGACTGCCTAGCTTCCGCGACCCCAGTCCACTCCTTCAAGTACGCTGATGGTCCTTCCACTTTGCCTTCAAGCCCTTGGAGAATGGTCGTGCCTTCCTTCTTGCCGTTTTTTCTAGTCTTTTCCTGAACAGTGGTCAAGGTTCCTCGAGCTCTCCTTCTTTCTTCCGCTATCTTCTCCGGAGACAAGCGTGTTGCCGGCCATAACCCAATTTCCTGATCAACTGCAAGGCGCGATTGGTGACCGTACATCAGCATGAACGAAGACTTGCCTTTGGTTAATTGTATAGAGGCACAACGAGCTGGCAACACCATCGGCACATTCATTCCCCAGTCACTTCTTTTGGCCGCCTGCAACTCCTTGGTCGTTCGGTCAATTAAGTTTGGTTATACCGCTTGGTTTCGGGTAGTATGATGTCGTCTAGCCGTCTGATCCCCAGCTTCTGCAAACGTCTAAACTGTTTGCCCCCATAGCGAGGCCTCTAATCGGTTAGGATCATTTTGGCACATCAGGGTTGGCCACGATGTGATGCATTACCACTCCTCTGGTCGTCGTTGTTCGTTGATTTGGCACGGCGGCCGCCTCGACCCAAAGTGACAGGTGTTCTGTCATTCCACTGGTTTTCACCTGAGAGGGGCTCATGATGTCATCGTGAATAACACACCGATTTTTAAGACAGGAATGTGTTCCATGTGATAGATTGCTCCTGCCGTATTCCCTTTCACCGGTTGGCACCGCTTACAGGACACCACATAATCCATCACCTTCACGTCTTGGTGCACTCTGTGTGCGCAATCTCGGGGCACCCGATAATCAGCTTTGTCTCAAGATGTGCGGTAGCACGGGCGGCGAAACACCAGGATCGGTTGTGGGAAATCATACCAGCTTCACTCAAACGCAGCCTATCGAAATGACTCTGAAACATTTCTAGTTCTTTGTCTCGCTCTCCATTCTCAATACCCCTTCCATCCAACAAAGAGGCTAAAACCTTCGGTCGCGCAGGATCCTGCCGATGTAGATGCATCAACCTTTCGGGATCCAGCTTGACGACGAGGCTATTGGCACCAATAATTATCTCGTGGGACTCATCGTCATCCCCTGGTCTTGACTGCCAACTAGTCGGGTGGTTTTCCTTCCTTGGCACGTGCCGGAGCATCCAGCGTGCGAGCTTCCGGCGAGGATCTCTGTTGGTCCTGCTACACTCCAGGGGTTTGTGATCGGTTTCGGCATTTACTCTTTGTCCAAGCAGGTATGGCCTGCACTCATCCAGAACGTAGATGTTCACTAAACTTTCTTTCTCAGTAGTTAAGTACTTCTGATCGGCGTTAATCAGGACACGACTGGCATACCAAATAACTCCACTCCTCCGCCTCACTGCCCCATCGATACCGCGATCACTAGTGTCTGTTGCAACAGTGAACATTTCTCCGGCCTTGGGCTGCTTGAGGGCCACTTCTCCTCGATTAAGGTCAACCACGGATTTTGCGCTGTTGAGAATATCCACTCCCAAAATTGTCTGCGCTGTGTCAGGGCTGATCAGGAACGCGTGCTGCCTAAACTTGTCACCTGGGCACATCAAACGCATCAAAATCCGTCAATTTTCAGTTTGTGCCCCACCATTTCACTCGCGGATAGCGCGCACTGTTCTCTCACCCTCAGTGATACCCTTGAATCTGGATAAATTGGACAAGGTCCCCACTTTCCGTCTATCTCAGTAGTTACCTGCAGCATTGTCTGTGTCTGTGTATTAATTGCAAATTACCCGGAAGAATAGGGATAATCCAAATTTTCATTATTTGCAATTGGTCAGGGTAAGAGGACATTGATTGTTGTGGCGGTCAGGCATGCAACACTTGTGGCGTCAGCTCATTCGAGCGTGTCTTTGTGATTCAGTCCTGATGGCTGCAAGCTGTTAGGCTAGTTGGTACACTCTGTTCTGCAGTTCCTCCGCTGCCGAGTCATCCCTCTTCCCCTGCAACTGCAACGTGGCCAGTGATTCCTCATCCAGTTCCCATGCCAGATGCATCAGGTACTCTGTATTCAACTGGCCAGTTGCTCCCGCCAACCTTCGCTGGACACCAAGCGCAGGATGCGCCCCTTCAAGGAACTGTTCAGACAGCACCTGCTGGCGCGAAACTCGGTTCTATCCTGGTAAAGCCAGGTGCAGCGACCTCTGAAGGCTGGCGAAGAATACCATCGTGTGACATCAAGGTTCCATTCTGGCCGCCCTGAGCCGCTCTATTGACACGTGGCGGTTGACCGGTGCATCAGAATTTGCTGCAGGGACTTCCTCTGCGAGGGTCCCAGTTCATCTCCTAATGGTCTATCGTTTCCACATCCAGGCTACACTTATCCGACCTCTGAAAATCGCCAACTTACCGTGTTGGTCACCAGTCTAGTGACCTTCTAAACCTACTCGAAATCCTCACGGATAGCCCGCACATCCTCATCCACAAAAGATTGTGGCCATTAGGTCTTTATTCGTACTATTGTCACAGCACCAAATGAAGAGGGCAAAAGCCATTCGCCGCGGAGTTGTCTATTGGAAAACGCCAAATAAACAGCTACAAGGTATAATAATAATGATGTTTATTCCCAACTTGTGGGTGGCGTACCGTCAGGTATGATAATAATGTTGCAGTCAGAATGAGCGTATGACTGGCGGGGATTGTGGGCACAGGGGGTTAGGAAACGGGGCAGCATCGTAGATGTTGGGCAGTATCCTACGTAGGCATTATCACCACGAAACCGGCAAGGGAATGTAAGCACACTTATCATGCGGTACTGAAGAGAATATCAAGCAGGACCTCATCGTTATGATTTAAATGCGGTGAGCGAAAAATAGTTAGGGAGGGAAAAAATGAGGCTTCCTGTCTGACACATTGGGCAGGACAGTAAGTCTCCCACATGCACTTTGTTCTTTTTAAAATAACTGGACGTCTTTCTTCTGCTAGAACGCGTCTTCCTGAACTTTTTCGGGTATTCATTGACTATCATAGAATCCGACACAGGTTGTTAGCTGCTAATTCTTAGGCTGTTGATTCTCACATTGGTGTTCTAGCGCAAACCTCCTTCCGCACGTCGGAAAACACCTGGTCTGACTATGGGTAGCGCGACTTTGATTGCAGCAATTTCCCAGATTTATCCTATATTTTCTTCAAAACATTGCCACATCCATTGCATGTACTTAGATTTTATATCCGTGATCATCCGCTCCAAGAATGCTCAAAAGGAGTAGGGCTTTTCGCCGCGGAGTTGTTTATCGATAAACACCAACTAACGCAATGGCAATAACGCAAAGTAACTGTGATTTCCTGCAAGTGCCGTTTCAATGGTGATCACGCCTACTTCGTGTAATGCCCACCCTGATTGATTCCGCCCTTTTTCCTAGCCCCTGTGTCCAGAATCCCCCAGTCATGCTTTTACTCTGTAACGATATTATCATACCTGAGGATATGCTAGCCTCAAGCTGGGAAACAAACATCATAATTTTTATGAAACTGCAGGGCAGGAAAGTAGAAACCTCTCATATGGACCTTGTTCTTTTTAAAATAGCTGAACATTCGCCTTCTGCTCGGACACGTCTTCCTGAACATTCCTGGGTATTCAATGACTATCACGCAATGTTAAACCGATGCTGGAAGCGGTTCCAAAAATTCCGCAACAAACCCAACTTACCAACGGACATGAAGCTGAGTTATGAGAAAACAGTCTATCCACATGCCTTTGCTGCTTTGAGGTCGCTTGCATACAACTAATTCCCATTTACCTCCGTTAGGTCGGCCTCAGCATCTCTTCGGGTATATCATGCCTCTTCCAAAGCGGCGTCTTATTTATTGTTGATCCGAAACCTCCTTGAATTTTATAGACGTTTCCCCGGCGGTCGGTAGCGACAAACGTACCTTGCCATTGACTGCCTAGCTTCCGCGACCCCAGTCCACTCCTTCAAGTACGCTGATGGTCCTTCCACTTTGCCTTCAAGCCCTTGGAGAATGGTCGGGCCTTCCTTCTTGCCGTTTTTTCTAGTCTTTTCCTGAACAGTGGTCAAGGTTCCTCGAGCTCTCCTTCTTTCTTCCGCTATCTTCTCCGGAGACAAGCGTGTTGCCGGCCATAACCCAATTTCCTGATCAACTGCAAGGCGCGATTGGTGACCGTACATCAGCATGAACGAAGACTTGCCTTTGGTTAATTGTATAGAGGCACAACGAGCTGGCAACACCATCGGCACATTCATTCCCCAGTCACTTCTTTTGGCCGCCTGCAACTCCTTGGTCGTTCGGTCAATTAAGTTTGGTTATACCGCTTGGTTTCGGGTAGTATGATGTCGTCTAGCCGTCTGATCCCCAGCTTCTGCAAACGTCTAAACTGTTTGCCCCCATAGCGAGGCCTCTAATCGGTTAGGATCATTTTGGCACATCAGGGTTGGCCACGATGTGATGCATTACCACTCCTCTGGTCGTCGTTGTTCGTTGATTTGGCACGGCGGCCGCCTCGACCCAAAGTGACAGGTGTTCTGTCATTCCACTGGTTTTCACCTGAGAGGGGCTCATGATGTCATCGTGAATAACACACCGATTTTTAAGACAGGAATGTGTTCCATGTGATAGATTGCTCCTGCCGTATTCCCTTTCACCGGTTGGCACCGCTTACAGGACACCACATAATCCATCACCTTCACGTCTTGGTGCACTCTGTGTGCGCAATCTCGGGGCACCCGATAATCAGCTTTGTCTCAAGATGTGCGGTAGCACGGGCGGCGAAACACCAGGATCGGTTGTGGGAAATCATACCAGCTTCACTCAAACGCAGCCTATCGAAATGACTCTGAAACATTTCTAGTTCTTTGTCTCGCTCTCCATTCTCAATACCCCTTCCATCCAACAAAGAGGCTAAAACCTTCGGTCGCGCAGGATCCTGCCGATGTAGATGCATCAACCTTTCGGGATCCAGCTTGACGACGAGGCTATTGGCACCAATAATTATCTCGTGGGACTCATCGTCATCCCCTGGTCTTGACTGCCAACTAGTCGGGTGGTTTTCCTTCCTTGGCACGTGCCGGAGCATCCAGCGTGCGAGCTTCCGGCGAGGATCTCTGTTGGTCCTGCTACACTCCAGGGGTTTGTGATCGGTTTCGGCATTTACTCTTTGTCCAAGCAGGTATGGCCTGCACTCATCCAGAACGTAGATGTTCACTAAACTTTCTTTCTCAGTAGTTAAGTACTTCTGATCGGCGTTAATCAGGACACGACTGGCATACCAAATAACTCCACTCCTCCGCCTCACTGCCCCATCGATACCGCGATCACTAGTGTCTGTTGCAACAGTGAACATTTCTCCGGCCTTGGGCTGCTTGAGGGCCACTTCTCCTCGATTAAGGTCAACCACGGATTTTGCGCTGTTGAGAATATCCACTCCCAAAATTGTCTGCGCTGTGTCAGGGCTGATCAGGAACGCGTGCTGCCTAAACTTGTCACCTGGGCACATCAAACGCATCAAAATCCGTCAATTTTCAGTTTGTGCCCCACCATTTCACTCGCGGATAGCGCGCACTGTTCTCTCACCCTCAGTGATACCCTTGAATCTGGATAAATTGGACAAGGTCCCCACTTTCCGTCTATCTCAGTAGTTACCTGCAGCATTGTCTGTGTCTGTGTATTAATTGCAAATTACCCGGAAGAATAGGGATAATCCAAATTTTCATTATTTGCAATTGGTCAGGGTAAGAGGACATTGATTGTTGTGGCGGTCAGGCATGCAACACTTGTGGCGTCAGCTCATTCGAGCGTGTCTTTGTGATTCAGTCCTGATGGCTGCAAGCTGTTAGGCTAGTTGGTACACTCTGTTCTGCAGTTCCTCCGCTGCCGAGTCATCCCTCTTCCCCTGCAACTGCAACGTGGCCAGTGATTCCTCATCCAGTTCCCATGCCAGATGCATCAGGTACTCTGTATTCAACTGGCCAGTTGCTCCCGCCAACCTTCGCTGGACACCAAGCGCAGGATGCGCCCCTTCAAGGAACTGTTCAGCAGGTACTAGTATTCAACTGGCCAGTTGCTCCCGCCAACCTTCGCTGGACACCAAGCGCAGGATGCGCCCCTTCAAGGAACTGTTCAGACAGCACCTGCTGGCGCGAAACTCGGTTCTATCCTGGTAAAGCCAGGTGCAGCGACCTCTGAAGGCTGGCGAAGAATACCATCGTGTGACATCAAGGTTCCATTCTGGCCGCCCTGAGCCGCTCTATTGACACGTGGCGGTTGACCGGTGCATCAGAATTTGCTGCAGGGACTTCCTCTGCGAGGGTCCCAGTTCATCTCCTAATGGTCTATCGTTTCCACATCCAGGCTACACTTATCCGACCTCTGAAAATCGCCAACTTACCGTGTTGGTCACCAGTCTAGTGACCTTCTAAACCTACTCGAAATCCTCACGGATAGCCCGCACATCCTCATCCACAAAAGATTGTGGCCATTAGGTCTTTATTCGTACTATTGTCACAGCACCAAATGAAGAGGGCAAAAGCCATTCGCCGCGGAGTTGTCTATTGGAAAACGCCAAATAAACAGCTACAAGGTATAATAATAATGATGTTTATTCCCAACTTGTGGGTGGCGTACCGTCAGGTATGATAATAATGTTGCAGTCAGAATGAGCGTATGACTGGCGGGGATTGTGGGCACAGGGGGTTAGGAAACGGGGCAGCATCGTAGATGTTGGGCAGTATCCTACGTAGGCATTATCACCACGAAACCGGCAAGGGAATGTAAGCACACTTATCATGCGGTACTGAAGAGAATATCAAGCAGGACCTCATCGTTATGATTTAAATGCGGTGAGCGAAAAATAGTTAGGGAGGGAAAAAATGAGGCTTCCTGTCTGACACATTGGGCAGGACAGTAAGTCTCCCACATGCACTTTGTTCTTTTTAAAATAACTGGACGTCTTTCTTCTGCTAGAACGCGTCTTCCTGAACTTTTTCGGGTATTCATTGACTATCATAGAATCGTGAACCGCCACTGGAAGCAGTTCCACTAATTCCGTAATAAACCCCACTTACCAACAGACCCAATGCAGAGTTACGAGAGAACAGACTACTCAAATGCCTCATCAGTAGTATCCGCCGTTTCACCAGTAACTGGGTCCAGTCACCGTGTTCATTGCAAAACGGTGAGTAACATCTTACTATTAAAGTGGGTACCGTATTGCTTAAGTCTTGCACCAACTGGCGCGTTTGATGAGTGTAATCTGGTACTGAAGCTTTGGATTAGAAGTGTCAATGTTTTCCATACCTTCGAAGAATGACGTATAATTTAACTAATATGGTTTCTTCTGGGGCCGTTTTATTTGCCTTTTTTCTATTTCCATGGATTTGGATTCGTTCTATGAATTTAACATATCTTGATGACAAATCACTAGAAATTTTCTAAGTTGCTTTGAAAAACTTATTTATCAGTTCCCTTGAACCGCCAAACGGGGATTTAAGTCATCCAACTCCCCGTCTCCAGAAAATTACGCGATGACTTTTGCGATAACCTTACGACCACCGATTGACTGACGCTCAGTGCAAAGCACGAGATAACTCCATCACCACTGCTGGCATTTTGCACTGTTATTCGAAAGGGCTGCAAACTCGCCAAGCAGTAGTAGATACATTATGGCCCGTTTTGTCATTTCACCCATCGTCAGCCCAGGATACCCTAAATCTGCCATCATCAAACATTTGTTTCTGCTAATGGACAAATCAGGCATGCAACACTTGTGGCGTCAGCTCATTCGAGCGTGTCTTTGTGATTCAGTCCTGATGGCTGCAAGCTGTTAGGCTAGTTGGTACACTCTGTTCTGCAGTTCCTCCGCTGCCGAGTCATCCCTCTTCCCCTGCAACTGCAACGTGGCCAGTGATTCCTCATCCAGTTCCCATGCCAGATGCATCAGGTACTCTGTATTCAACTGGCCAGTTGCTCCCGCCAACCTTCGCTGGACACCAAGCGCAGGATGCGCCCCTTCAAGGAACTGTTCAGACAGCACCTGCTGGCGCGAAACTCGGTTCTATCCTGGTAAAGCCAGGTGCAGCGACCTCTGAAGGCTGGCGAAGAATACCATCGTGTGACATCAAGGTTCCATTCTGGCCGCCCTGAGCCGCTCTATTGACACGTGGCGGTTGACCGGTGCATCAGAATTTGCTGCAGGGACTTCCTCTGCGAGGGTCCCAGTTCATCTCCTAATGGTCTATCGTTTCCACATCCAGGCTACACTTATCCGACCTCTGAAAATCGCCAACTTACCGTGTTGGTCACCAGTCTAGTGACCTTCTAAACCTACTCGAAATCCTCACGGATAGCCCGCACATCCTCATCCACAAAAGATTGTGGCCATTAGGTCTTTATTCGTACTATTGTCACAGCACCAAATGAAGAGGGCAAAAGCCATTCGCCGCGGAGTTGTCTATTGGAAAACGCCAAATAAACAGCTACAAGGTATAATAATAATGATGTTTATTCCCAACTTGTGGGTGGCGTACCGTCAGGTATGATAATAATGTTGCAGTCAGAATGAGCGTATGACTGGCGGGGATTGTGGGCACAGGGAGTTAGGAAACGGGGCAGCATCGTAGATGTTGGGCAGTATCCTACGTAGGCATTATCACCACGAAACCGGCAAGGGAATGTAAGCACACTTATCATGCGGTACTGAAGAGAATATCAAGCAGGACCTCATCGTTATGATTTAAATGCGGTGAGCGAAAAATAGTTAGGGAGGGAAAAAATGAGGCTTCCTGTCTGACACATTGGGCAGGACAGTAAGTCTCCCACATGCACTTTGTTCTTTTTAAAATAACTGGACGTCTTTCTTCTGCTAGAACGCGTCTTCCTGAACTTTTTCGGGTATTCATTGACTATCATAGAATCGTGAACCGCCACTGGAAGCAGTTCCACTAATTCCGTAATAAACCCCACTTACCAACAGACCCAATGCAGAGTTACGAGAGAACAGACTACTCAAATGCCTCATCAGTAGTATCCGCCGTTTCACCAGTAACTGGGTCCAGTCACCGTGTTCATTGCAAAACGGTGAGTAACATCTTACTATTAAAGTGGGTACCGTATTGCTTAAGTCTTGCACCAACTGGCGCGTTTGATGAGTGTAATCTGGTACTGAAGCTTTGGATTAGAAGTGTCAATGTTTTCCATACCTTCGAAGAATGACGTATAATTTAACTAATATGGTTTCTTCTGGGGCCGTTTTATTTGCCTTTTTTCTATTTCCATGGATTTGGATTCGTTCTATGAATTTAACATATCTTGATGACAAATCACTAGAAATTTTCTAAGTTGCTTTGAAAAACTTATTTATCAGTTCCCTTGAACCGCCAAACGGGGATTTAAGTCATCCAACTCCCCGTCTCCAGAAAATTACGCGATGACTTTTGCGATAACCTTACGACCACCGATTGACTGACGCTCAGTGCAAAGCACGAGATAACTCCATCACCACTGCTGGCATTTTGCACTGTTATTCGAAAGGGCTGCAAACTCGCCAAGCAGTAGTAGATACATTATGGCCCGTTTTGTCATTTCACCCATCGTCAGCCCAGGATACCCTAAATCTGCCATCATCAAACATTTGTTTCTGCTAATGGACAAATTTGCTCTGACTGATCTCCGCACCTATCAGACTTCACCGATCCTATCTCATCCCGTACTTTTCTACAGCATCAAATATATTCATTAGCCGCTTCGAACGCCCCGTATGTCCACCCTTTATTCTTATTTGTCCGCACTTTAAGTCAACATGAACTTCTAATTGTATCCAACCCTCCCGTGAATTTTATCGGCTCAACTTTGTCTGCATTAGTCCTCTTGACTATCCCATATCCAGCTGCCACAAAAAAGTGAATCCCCGTTCCGATCAAAACACTCTTGACATTCGCTGTAGCAACGTCTAGGGACCGAGGTCGCTTGGAAATGACATAGGCTGAAGGCACCCGCAAATATTCTTTTCCTACTCTCGATTGTCCAACCCTACCTACTTTTCTAGTACTTGTATGTACGAATATATTGTTTACCTGGTAAAAACATACCATGGATAAAGTTTGTCCTTTGGATCTAACCAGCCGACTTTTGCGCTGAAATTTTAGGTTTCCGGCAAACATGGTCTAAGATTTTACTTTAATGTCCTTTCGGCCTTGTCCATTTCCAATACACCTCTCGAAAATTCCTTTTTGCACCTGCTTTTTATCCAACAGGCGCACCAGTGAGTCTACCCAGTCTCAATGCAAAAGCTACAACCTTAAGATCAAAGTTGTCACTATTTGCCGATGCATTTTTTCCAACTCTTCATCTCCAATTAAACTTTTCGCTACCATGCCGTTGTCTTAACCGCCCACTGTCACTCATATTCAGAAACGGTTTTTATTTTTAGTTTAAGGTCGAGCGTCTATATTATTGAACTAGCTGTATATATTAGCTCATTGTTCTATATTTTTATGTATCCACGATTGACATGATTCATCAATAGGTTTTGATTCCCTCGGTGTTTCGGTTTCCGCTGCTGTTCAGGTTTAACCGCCAAATCGTGCCTCAAATAATATGCTCAGCACAACTTGAAATATAACCTATCAATTTTAAAATCACACAAGCCGATATGGCCTAGTACTAGCTGGGAATGAAATTTACCAAAAAAAGTTGGAACCTTGTGTGCGCTTTATCGTGCCAAGCTTTCTGAGCAATAAATGCATATGCAGGCATCGTGTTTGTGCTTCAGTGCAACTTGTATAACATCTTCATAACGTCTGAACCACGAATCGAAGGTTAGACCGGAATCAGGGTCATAATGTAACACCGTGATGCTGATGGCGATCGAGTCAGCTGAATTTTTATATGGAGCGGAATTTGGTGGTTGAATTTTAATTAGCTGCGTCAACAATAATAATAACCACAATAATAATAATTTTTAATACAAACTTGTGGATGGTATACCGTCTGGCGTGATCATACGTTAACAGTCAGAATAAAGCATGACTGGGGAATTTGCGGGTAGTGAGGAGTAAGCGAAAGGAGGACAATGACAATGGCAATATCCGATAATCAACAATAATAAGAGGTCTACTTCCCAACTCTTAGGGAACAATGAGCATGAGGTCCGACTATTTCAAAGACAAAGCTGGCTGACGTGAGCTAAAAGTGAAAACCATTGCTAGCTATGAGTGGCCTTGGGTGGTTGGGTAGATGGCTAGAGTCACGTCTAGCAAAAGTAGAGATGGAAGTGGAATAATTCGAATTGGGAGCAAATGATAAGTGTTTTCTCAAAAACGTGGTTTAATCTGAAACTAGGTGGACTCACTGGTAGCACTGTTGTAGGGAAGTCAGGTGCAAGGGATAGGTTTAACGGTTAGATGGTGCTAATTCATAGGGCCAACCAAACAGCGTATACGGAGTGAAACTCGTGGAAGGGGCAAGCCGAAATTGCAGCAGAAAAACCAGGCTGGCCAAAGCTGAACAAAAACCCATCAGGAAATGTTTTCACCAAACGTGATTGCGCCGTTTCAAACTGATTTTACAGTTGAAGCGGAATTTCTTTCAACGCTTCGGCAGTTATCGTCATGGTTCAGTGGTTTCAGGCGACGCCATCTGTTATAACTTGCTGATTCACTAAACTCTTGCATCTGACTGCTGAATACGTTGCAGTGCCCAGTGCCAAAAAGGACTCACAGAAGGAATCACCACAGCTATATTCCGAACAGGTAAGTGTGAGGGCGTGAGTGCGTGCGAGTGCGAAAATACAGCGGTCTTTAGCTATTTTTCTGGGGGGCACCGTCTGAAATTGGTTCACCGCTGACGCACACTATCTAGCTTTGATACAAGTCCGTGATGCCCTGCATATTGCGGGGAGGGCTGTTTGACCTTGATCGAGGCTGACTCGTGCTGTCTGGGTTTGATGCAAGGCTGTGACGCGCTCCATGTTAAGGAGGCATTGACCGTCCGGTCAGCATCTTGCGGAGCTGATGGTCTTAGTAGATTTCGGGCATTTAATGCCTGCCTTCAGGAATTTGACCTTTTTGATAATTCTAATTCCCAAACATTAGATTACCCACTGATTAGGAACCAACCCGCAGACGCTGCATCTTATGGATGGTTGGCACAAAATTTGTGGAACCGCTTGGATTCGCCTGTTCATTGATGTTCCGTATTTGGGAAAACTTTGTGAATATCCAAGAGCAAATTAGTGTCCGATTTTTTAAATTACTGTGCTTATTGCACTTTAAACTCCAGGTTTATTTACCTATAACCGCAATTTTCATGTTAGTCAGTAAAAAAATCGTAAAGGATCATGTTCTCATTTTGCTTAGAGGCAGGAGTGTTTTTTGGCCTTTCATCGAGTGGTTACGAACCTTTTCGCCAACCACATTCAAGTGTTCTGACACCTAACAATGAAGCACTGTCAGTGTGCATTTTGGTGATAACTTCCTGTCCTTTTAATTGCATTTAGTTGGAATTTGAAAAGTGTCTGTTGTCTCTTAAAGAGGCTGCTACGGGGTCCATTTAGTTCATGGCCGCGTTTGTTGTCTGCTTTGCTTTGCGTTATACCTTCCCTCAGTTAGGTTGCATAACCCGATACCTTTTACTTCTAGCGGTTTTCGTTCATTTCGATTAGACAGTTCTCTATTTACGTTGTGTTACGATCTGATTATCCTCGACTTTCATTGGTTGGTTGGCTGTCTCATTTACTCTGCTTTACTGATCTGCTGGTCAACGCATTCCCCGATTTATTGGTTGGGCAGCTGCTCCAGCCAAACTGATGTGTTCACGTGATTCAACCTCTCCTTCCTCCTTCCCACGTTCATTTGTCTTCTTATACAGCTTCGATGGCCTTTAAAGTTACAAAGTGGAAAATATGGGTCTCTCCAATGGAACCACCCCGTGAAACGCCAAATTTCAGTCTCTCGAAAGAACAACGTGAAAGTTGTAATGTCTCATTTGTGAGTCACAGTGCTTAGTCACCAATGCAGCACAATTTTGAGAAGCTGAGTGGAGTTGGCACTAGTCAGGATGACATGGCGGTCTCATTTGATGGAGGCTCATTGTTCTCATCCGCAGACCTCAAGTTTGTCAAGACAGCTGATACTGGAAAATCAGACAAACTCGGTGGTCAGCTAGATTTGGGCCGCGTAAACTAATCATTTCAGAGATTTGTACTGACGATGCTTGGTTATGGGATGTAGACATTCAGCGTGTGCCGCCGAATCTGGGTGATTTCGAGAAGACGCTTCTTATCTTTGTTGAGAAGTTATATCAGCGCCGAGGACTATGGTCACCGTTTATGTGATTAGCAAAAATAATGGTCAAATCATTGAATGGCAAAATTACATAGCATCGGCCACCGTGTACTGAAAACATCACAGAGGTTTCACGCTTGGAACCGACTAACTGATTACCTTCGCATTGACCAAGAACTTATGTTTCCGAGGTTTTAACCCAGCTTTAAGAAACATAAGGTGTGTTAGCTTTCCCATAATATGTTTCAGCATAGGTTGGACTTATGCAATTTTACTGTTAAGCTACCTCTCCTGGAGCACCAATATTTGGGAGACTACGTTCGGCAGAATGCACGTTATATTTTAGATACTTACATGAACGCGCATTTTTCTATAAGAAATGAAAAAACTTTCTTAAACTGGATCACTGCTTCATACATTTTGGCAAGGTCTCCGGTTTTTTACACTTTATCCGGGCATTTGAGAGTAATGGTGGTCTAAACGTGATCCAGTTACTGAAATGACCACGTAAACCACAAAGGTGTTCAATGGAGTTCGTGGATATTAGCAAACTGAAGAAGTTGTAATTTTTGGTTTCCTGACAACCCTCAGAAGTTTGCAGCTCCAGTAGCTTCGAAAATCCTATTGTAAAGTTCTCTAGTGTATTTTTTCCATGGACCTTGTTCTTTGGCACGTGGTAACGCTGTTCAAAGACGGTGAGGTGATTCCGCAGGAACAATGGGGTTTACGTAGTAATGAATCTTACAGGGAGTTCAGGACGCTCTTATATTAAGGGATGATTTTGGGGCATTTTTCAACGCAAATGCCGCCCAGGTGGATACCCCATTAGCACCGGTGCAGAAATTCTCGCGGCAGACGTGCACTCGGGTGCAGACCCCGTGCGAGAATGAAGCAAGTTTCCGCACCAAGTCCGCACCCGGATGCGAAAAATTCGTACTCAGAACTAAATCTTCCGCACCTGGTCCGCCTTTAGCGAGAGTCTTCCAGCGTGCGTGTAACCATACTCATTTTATTTTCCAACTTGTAGGGAACAGACTAACTGGCGAGCCATATTGTAGACGAACTTTCTTGGTAAAAAGCACCTGGTCAGTGATCTCGGCCCTTCCGGGCTAAACGGCGAAGTTGCCAGAAAGATTTAAAGCTTCACGCAGCTGCTAGATCCGTGCTAATGCATGCTGCCGATACTGAGGCCTTAATTATCTAAGATAGTTTAACCCAATAGCAAAAACTGTTTTTCATCCAATAATGATAAGCGTTTCCGGTGTGCCATGAAAGCACCTTAAAAGTATTAAACCGCCGTGTTCAAAACATCTTTTCCATTTACTTGATGTGTCTGTAAAAACATAAAGAGTAGCCGAGCAATTCCTTGTCCCCCATAAACCCCTCTGATTGTGTGGTTATTCTAAAAAAGAACAGCGTAGCTCATTCAATCTCGTGTGTTTCTTTAACATAAGCGTTGAAACACCATACTGTTAGATAGACAAACGTACAAGTAGATCTATTAGCCACTCCGTCAAGAAGAAAGGATCGGTGTTGATACTGATGCGACTGTGTTCTGATTGGGTTATCGTGCACAGTATTGGACGCAAGCAAATTTGAAGGTATACACAAGACTAAAAAAGGTGCTTGATTTCAGGAATCAAAGGAACACAGGTGTCTTCAACAGTGTGCCAGTTGATGTGGTTTTAGTGACAACTGAGAAATTCAGCGGATACTTGCCTCAGGTTTGCCATGAAAACAGTACATAAAACGGGGACTTCTTAGCAACCCACGCGAATAGATTTTTGTTGAATTTTAGGATTTTACGGCTACGATTCCGGCATTATGACATTGGTTTAATGTTTTTTACCGTGACTTTTCGGCCAGTGAACACGAAATAAATGAATAAATGGAAGCATTGGACGCTTGCCGCATTTTGTCTAGATGCTGTTTGCTAGTCTTACTGGTAGGGCGACCCTGCCGAAAGTCGTCTGGGCCAGTATAGCTCGCGGCGTCATGGCAATACCCGAACCCAACTACAAGTCAAGATATGAGCACATTTGGCTGATAGTATTCAGAAGGCCCAGTTTAGAAACCGGAAGAAGTCGTGATTATCTCATGATTAGAATGCAAATTTAGGCGTGCACGTAGCAAAGTTGACTTACTGGTCTCAGTCTACTGCAAAGTTGTACAGGAAAGTTTAATTTCAACCACCTAATAAGCCTCCCTCTGCTCAGCCCCTATGGGCGAGCCAGGGTTGGTTGACTCTTGGAGGGAAGAAAGGTGGGATTGGCCGACGTCCGGTGACTAAGGGAAGTATATTTAGTGCATCGTGCGCCCCCAGTGGTGGAGTGCACACAGGTGTGTACACAGCGGGGAAAGTTGGTTTTCATTATTACGGGCCTCATGCGATAACAACTCCAGCAGACATAACGGATAAGCAGAGCGTTCCGGTGGGTCACGGTGATCACAGGGGACATAATCCGTTGAGGTGGATCGCCACACAAGCTGGGGACGACTCTTTACCATTGTAATGGGCTGACTATTTTCGCCGACCATCCAATGGCGACGTTACGCTAGCAGTGACTGCACCATCAGCTGCTTTCCGTGGCTCGTGGTCTCGCGGGTCTCCAACAATTTCGGTTTCCAAACTTAACGTCTCGTAGATCGTAGTTGGAGAGTTATCATTTGTGGACGTGAAAAAGATTGGGCGGAGAAAATTGCACCTAATGCAGAGGAACGAGTGGTCTCTGAATGATGAAGGAATATGCACGTAAGGTTATTAGATGGATAGATACGAAGTATCCGTGTGGCTACTGAGCAAGGTGTCAATCGCTTAAGAAAATTTATGGGTTTTCACCTAAGGATTACTTTAACAAACAACGCGTTTCTTTCCTTGGGATGATTGTACTTCTGTTTCGGTGCGCGCTTGCCGGGGGTCCTCAGAACGATGTTTGCGGCATGTGTCATCATGTGGTAAGCCTCATGAGGGATCCTTATTCCAGAATTTTTCAGCGACCACGGTGACAGGTGGTGTGCATCGCGTACGAGCGGGTGAGCTACCTTACATATTGGGAAACCTTTTGAATGGCATGGTCATGCGTTTAGCGAGCACTAACACGCGCAGCGAATGAATGGCCCACTTTTGAGTATGCCGGTAAGCGCTGCATTTGGAAGCAAAGCTGATAGTAATAATAAAAATAAAAACGTTTTATTCCCAACTCGTGGGTGGCATACCGTCTGGTATAATCATAAATTTACGGTCAGAATGGAGCATGACTGGGGGATTTGTAGGGGTGCGGATTGCACAAAAAGAGGACAATGTCATAAACAGTGGAGAATACCCGATGATATAGTAATAATAGGTTATTTTCTAACTTGTTGGGAACAATGGGCATGAAGTCCGACTGGTTCAAAGACAGTCAGGTGGCATGAACTAAAACTGAAAACCATTGCTGGCCATGAGTGACCTTGAGTGGCTAGGTAAATGGCCGGAGTCACAACGAGCAAAAGTAGAGATGGAGATGAATTAATTCAAATTGATAGCACGTGGCAAGTTTTGTCTCAAAAACTGCTTTAATCTCAAAGTAAGCAGACTCACTGGTTGCGCTGTTGTAGGGAAGTCAGGGGCAGGGGAATAGGTTGGATGGGGGCAAGTTGCTAATACACAGAGTGGTCCACACTCCGTAAACGGATTTGAACGTGTGCAAGAGGCAAGCCAAAATCGCAGCAGAAAAGCCAGGCCAGGCAAATCTCAGCGAAAATTCACCAGGTACTGAAGCGCTCAACCCAGAGACGGGGCCGGATGAGAACTGCTCGAAGTTGTGGCTACAGGCTTGAGTAGGCGGGGGATTGCGGTCGGGATCCTGGAGAAAGCAGTTGCGGGAGTGCCATCTCACGGGGTATGACAGTGCCATGCCATCATCGCACTGTCATGCTTCGGTTTATGGACAGCCCGTAACGGTCGTCAAGGGTCGGAGAAGGGATACGCAGTTCCGTGGCAGCTGGTTCTGGGTGAGACGGAGATTGACACAGGGAAGCGTGCAGATGTAGGCTCACGGATAATTTCCATTTTGTTGGAGGACCGTGTGAGTGTAGACCGGGCACCAGCCAGTTTGAATGAATAACAGATCTAAGGGGGGTTTGGGGGACTGAAGTCGGGGATTGAAGCCTGGGAAGCGGGGCGACGAGAAAGAAATAGAATGAAAGCAGTAGCACGTGGCGGGTGTTAGGAGGCGTGAAATATAAGCCAGATATCTAAAACATGTTGGAGTCTATGGTGTTATCATTCGGCGAACAGTTAATCGCCTGGAAGATGTATCAAAGCATACTATGTGATGTCATTTGCATTGGCGGCGGCTAGACATACTCCACCAAAAATTGGCGGCATGGTAATAAAAGATATGTGTGTTTAAATGGTTCCACTTGCGCGTGAATAGCAAAGCATCATATTATAGGTCTTGCTGGTCCGCGTTTGTGATGCCATTTCAATCAGCGAGAATGCCTTGATATAGTACTGTCCGTGCGTTAGTTTATTTGAGGGGGGGGGCAAAATGGTTCCTCCGGGTGAAGGTGCATATGACCAGCTTTTCGATCCCCATGCCAGCCGCCACAAGGAGAGGGCGCAGCTTGTACATACGTAACATAAGTAAGATGTAGGAGTTCACACACCACGATTTGAGCCACACGTCATCAATATTTTTGAAATCTACGAAATGTAAAAAAGCGTTATTCTTGTGTGTGGGTGAAATATACGCGGACTAAATGGCATTTGCCGTAGTCCGCCAGGTGTACCTGATCACATTTACAGAGACTTGCAGGAATTGGATGACAGTAGCTGTAATTCGGCGGAGCGTTGTGCTCCCTCAGTTTGTTGAACGCCAGGCGTTAGCTGACACAGAAACTCTAAAAAATAGCTTCTATTCGTGTGGTTGTGCATCGGGTGATGGAACTTTACCATGAATGGTCATTACACTGGCGAAAATAGAACATCGCCTGAAACATGATAAAGTGTGCGCTTTGTCACAAAATCCACCAATCTTGCCGGCATCGGCAACCTTGGCTCTGCCTGAGTCATGGCAGTAATCAAACATATGAATCTCATGCACAAATAGAACTTGTGTATGACCGAATGAATTATTAAGGAAACCGCGATGTTCAAGGGAGATTTTAAGATTACGAAAATATTCTGTCAAGTGCTTCAGTCTAATGTGAATGTGCTTTTTGTTTAAACCGTGGCTACAGAGGATAATCGGTTGTGTGGGCAGCGTTCGGCCTGGAGGACCAATTTACCTCAGTTGGGTCCGACTGTCCTTAAACGTCGATGGACTTGAAAACGGTGTTAGTTTATTAAAACTTTGACACTAATCTAACAGCTCTTGTTTTTCTGGAACAAAAATTCAAGCATTTGTGCTGTTGAAGCTAAACATTTGTACTTGCGTGGCAATCGAAAGATGTTGAATTTCACAGCTGTAGATCGTCCAATTGTTGAGCCCTGGTGCTTCATTTCAAACTCTTTTAGTTTCACACTAGGCTTAATATTAAGGGTTCAGAGGATCTGTCCCAAGTATCTGAAGTTGAACCGGCGTTGGGGATTCGAACCTTCCAGCCTCTTTTAATGGCCCCCTTAAGAAAGGTCTTGAAAATCTGTAACCAATGTGGTTAATCTACGATTTTCTCCCAACGGAAACCGGGCTTTTCACCCGTAAGGAAGGTCAAAGGTACGTTGGTCACGTTTCTGAAGTCACCGCACGTACAAATGAAATAGACTTGTCCGACAATCTGCTGAAATAAAAACTAAACGGCCCCGGCATTCACGGGGCTGATCTCACTGACACCTTTGCATTTAATTTTAGGCCAAACGTGGTATTTAGACCCGAAGCTTGTCAAAACGTGGGGGCGAAGACGGTCTTTATTAAGATGTTATTGTTAACATTGAGCGCACGCACCAGCTGTCAGCGAAGAGCACAATGCGCAATTCGAATGGACCCCAAGCCTTCTAACCAAATTTAAATTCAGCCAAAGTCCAGAACGGGTTTTAGCGGGGGCTCCTTAAAATTTGGAACAAGCGCCAGACATTCAAACGGCCAAGACAACTGAGGGAGCAGTGAACCCTACAGGGATGGTAAAATGAACATGACGTTCAGATATGCTACGTGGAAAAGAAGGCCCGCTGTAGGTTCCCTTTTTTGGACTTGATTATTATATCGTGTTTCGCAAGCTGTGCAGTGTACTGAAACAACGACTGAACACCCTCCTCAAATTTTCAAGGCGTTGAATTTTCGAGCATCCGTTTTTACTGAATTTGAATGGATTATAATTTGAAACCACTCAAAAAGCTGGGAGGTTTCGAGATAGCTCATGTAACCCGAGCGGAACTGACCGTGACCCGGCACCGCGAGAGACAAAGAGTGCTAAAAATTAACGAGTGTTTTTGGTTTTGAGTTAATCATTTATGGTTGAAACGGAAGAACTTGGCATCTGGATAGGTTGGTAGACTGCTGCCGGATATTAGTCACGAAGCAATATTGGCATTCCGATCCATGATAATATACACTGTGCCTACAATAACAAGTTTATCCCCAAACATGTGAGGAGCATGCCTATTAGGGTATGGTCATTCGGTACAACGTAAATGCGATGGATAATGATTCGTGGCAAGTAATCGTAGATTGTGGAAAACTAACGCAAACATGTGGCATACAATACAACTTGTTCAATGTTGAAGCCGGATGATTTGAACTAAAACTGAAAAGCCGTTGCTGGCTGTGTGTGACCTTGGCAGTTGAGTAGATGGCCAGGTTCACTAAAGCGCAATTGCAGGTGAAGAGATGGAGGAATTCAAAGTAGAAACAAACGGCAGGATTTGTCTCAAACATATGGGTGACACTGGAACTAAGTACACCCTCTGTTATCACTGCTACGGGTAGTCGGGTGTGGAAGATACATGCCGGGAGAGGTAGTGTCAATGCAGAGTCTAACGATCTTTGTGAATGAGACAATTGAACACGTGGAAGTGGCACAGTGAAGTCGCAAAAACAGGGTGGTTAGTTCAGAACAAGCAGTTCAGCATGTTTCATCGAACTCGTCTCAGAGGTGGCTGCCGCCAGGTACAAATTTGTTCGCACATGTAATAAAAGAAACGGGGCGTAAGACAGCACACTTAGGAAAACAACGGGAATATCAGCGGTCGTGACTCAAGACGCGGTATTGCAGTACTGTGCTATGTTTGCACTAACATACTCCGGTTGCTGGACGCTCTTTTAGCGGACATCACTTTTGCGTTGACTGGCTGGAAATGTGCAATTCTGTGGCCAGAGCGATTTTTTGTTTATCATGGAGGTACAATTGGGCAGAAAAAATTTGATGCAAACAAATAACTGGTTGAGAGAACTGGTAGTTTCGTGGTGCGAACGGCACGGGCACTAAAGGCACTTGGGTTCCACGCCCACCGTGGAAAACTAGGGAGTCTAAATCCATGTAATCGCTCAGGAGAAAGTCTGAATCAAGGAACGAAACATGCATTCAACATTCGTCCTAAAAGTAGCGGGTTACAAACACGTCACCTACTTCGTCTGATGCAACATCATGGTGCAACTGGTGGAACATTTTAAAATTCCGTGTAAGCAAAAGTGGCAGGATAGCATAGCGTATCTACGGGCGACGACGTCCTGCACGTTCGACCTCGTATTTTACGAAGCCATTACTAACCTGCAGGAAAGTGAACCACTTTTTAACCTTTATTTTCTGCGCTTTTGAAGCTGAACGATAAGTATCACGATCTGGAACCTGGGTTTTCCCCAGTATGCGCATGTTGTGGCCTTAAATCATTCACATGAGTCTATTATTGATCGTGCATCTCAAGCCGTTCAGGATGAGCTCAAAAGTTTTACATTTTACGCTTCGGGTAATTGACATTTCTGATGCGACAGTCTGTATTATAGGCGGTGTCAGAGTTGAACTTGGCTTTAAGACTGAATTTGATTTACAGGACAGATTTCAAGTAAACCTTTGCACTACACGGTTGCCTATTTCAGTTATGATCAGTGCGAGTTGCGGCGGCAAGAGGTTTTTATTCGTAGTGTCAAGATTCGTGCCTTAGACTTAATTCTTGAACTTAAGGATGGGTTTCACGAAGATTGACCGCTATTGCTTCGATCAAAACTAACGAATCTTTCATTCGAACGGGTGATAGCACCGTCTGGTTTGCGTGATCAACTGTTGAAGAAGTGATGTTGGTGCCAAGCGCGCAGTTAATGAGGAAGTATGCTTGCAGTTTTGCGCCAAACATCATCCGCTCTTGGCCACCACGAAATTCTAACCCAAACGTTAACATCAGGTTAATTGGAGGGTAACAGCCATAGGCCAGTAAAGGACTCTGTCAAATGGTGTAGTTATCAAAATAGGAAAGCCTAATTCGAAACTGTTCCGCCGAGCGGAACCCTTTCACATTTACCTGCAGGCTCCATTGTCACATACATTGTCACTCCATTGTCAGTCTGACATCGACAAAACTAGAGGTGGGTAGCAAACCTTTGATAGACTCGATCAGGTAAGAAGCATCCGTCTGATGTAGCCAAAAAGTCGTTGCTAATGCACCGTTATTCCGACGGAGGATATGGCCTGTCTGTTGGATAAAAGCGGGGTAAGAACGATGTACTGCCCGCTTTTTGGATTGCTTACCCAAGCAATCATGCTCGCTTAATTAGAACCGGATAAAGTTCAGACGAACAGTTGTTATTGTGGCCAGAAAAACCGCACCGAGTCCTGCGGATCTGACGGCACACCCTCATCTATTAAACACCGGATGATCAAGAGATTGAAGGATGACAGGCAACGCTTATAGCCGGATATGACCATAAAATGTAAAGAGGTTTTCGCTACAGGCAGCAGATTCTTCTTATTTCCCTTTGTTTGATTAACCTATCATTGGATGTTAGTTATCAACAGAACAATATGCGAGATAGATTCAAACGCAATTAACTCGCAAAATTATGGTTTTGAGCAGCGGGCTGGGCATCACAAGGAGTAATTTCACTGTCCTTCTTGGGCGCAATCTCTAGAAAACTCAGCTCGATGGAATTAAACGTCCGCAAAAGCTTGTTGTCAACAGAAAAATCCGATATCAAGCGTGGTTCATCCAACACCACAAGCTACCCATGCCGGAGGTTATGCACTCGGTCCTCTTTACGAAAGGTAACACTCCTATAGATGTACTCAAAAAGCTACTGATTATATTTGGAACGCCAACGGAAGGCCAGCGGAACGCAACGTATCTCCGATGATTCCAGCCTAGAAAACAGATACAACAAGTTTGTACGAAGGCCATTGCGGCATAAGCTGGCTACCTATCGTAACCACAGCAGTCTGGTATTGTGTTGCGAAATTGAGTTGACCGGTAGGGGGTAAACTAGCTACGCACGAGAATGATTCGACCACATCTACCCCCAGTTATGAATACACCTGGACCTAATCCGAACACATGACTAGTCAAATCTACTTTATGTACCCTTACCTCCCATAACGAATTCTCCCTAGAAGGGAACTCCACCGTAAACGAGGTTACCAAATTCCTACTTAGTATGTGCTCACAAATGAACCTATCAATGATGCTCTTTAACGCCCGCTCACTGCTGCCAATAATCCGTACTCTCCATGCCATTATTGCCGTTGCGGAACCAAGTCTGATTTGTGTGACCGAAACATGGCTCTCAGTTGATACCCCAAACAGGACAGTCTCAATCCATGTTTATAATCTTCACCGCTCAGACAGGAGGAACTTAACGGGGGGGCTGTGCCTGTTAATGCTCCAAGAGGTCCCGAGAGCTAGTTATACAAACAAGAACACTGCGAGCATTAACAATATCAGCTTGTTGAGGAGAAATTATTACAATAGTGTAAAAAGTGAACAAAGGGACTTATCGTTGGGTGACGTGCGAAGCTGCGTTGAGTTGTGGTGCATTGTTGTGGTGCTGTCCTATATGTAGGAACATTTGTGTGTGCGTGGGTGTCAGCACAAGGCTTGCTGTTACCTTATCGGCGGGTAGACCGTCGATGTCAGCTGAGTCACCTTTGTGGGCCGTAAATTGTATGTGTAGTGGCGGCAGGACGAGTCTTGGGAACGAGGGCCTGACTGCGAGCTGTGTAGTCAAATGGGTCGCGGTTGTGTGGAGTGATTTGAGTGCAAGAAAAAAAATAGTTCTCATGGTCCAGCGAGTGGCGATGACCTGTACAATCATGTATGTGGTGAAAGGGTAGCTACAAATACCCTCCCCCTAGAAAGAACGATGTGTATTGTGGTTAGGGTTTTCCAGGAACAAAACGATCAGGCCAGTGAACATGACGGCCGGAGCGTGTGGTTCTGCATTGCTGATTTGGAGACGTGGCGTGAGTTGGCCTGGGAGAAACTTCGGTCGCGTTGCTTTGAGCTTGACATCGCCGGTGTTGTTTCCAAGACGTCCTGAATCAACAAAATCAGCATAAGCTGGTTTCAAACGGTCGATACTGACTGTATCCGATTTAGCATTAAATCGTTTATTCAGGAATGATATCGATCCCAGTGGCGTCGAAGATAATTCGTTGTTTAGAAGTTTTGCCGTGCGACTGAGTTCAATGCCGGGCGTACGTTGTAGCGAATCTACTGCCAGCCTTGACAAGGTATCGGCAACTATGTTAGCACGACCTGAGACGTGTCGAATGTCCATTGTGAACTGCGAAATGTAGTCTAAGTGGCGAATTTAACGAGGAGAGTACTTGCCCGGTGTTGCTTTTAGTGCTTGTGATCCGTATATACATGAAATTAGCGACCTTCCAGTAAGTGTCGGAAGTGTCGGATGGATAGGTAAATAGCGAGCAGTTCACGACCAAATGTGCTGTAACGGGACTCGGTTTGGGACAGTTTGTGATAGAAAAATGCGAGGGGTTGATGGGTATTGTTAATAGTTACCTGTGAAACAGCACCTACAGATTCATTGAAGGCGTCCACATTGAGTGACAATGCAGAGTTGGGTTATAAATAAAACAATTTGGAAGAATTCGCTAGGGAAGCTTTGACTTGTTCAAAGACGGAAATAACGGAGTCGGTCAAATGAAGCGTTTTTGGTTTTCCGGATCGGAGATTGGTGAATGGTGCTGACAATGATGCAGCCTTGGGAATGAAGCGTCTGTAGAAATTTATCATACCCCAAAAACGCTTAAGTTGTTTAAATGAGGTGGGTAAAGGAAAATTTCGGATGTCATCGAGTTTATCAGCAGTGGGCGATATACCATCCTGATTAACCGTATCTCCAAGAAAATTTAATGTAGGCACGCCAAAAATACATTATTGTGCGTTGATAACAATGCCATGGTCGCGCAGTCGAGTGAATAAAATGCGTAAATGTTCTATATGTTGCTCCATGCTATTACTGGCGACTAAAATATCACCTAAGTAAGCAAAAACAAACGGTAAAGCGGAAAGTACTTGGTCAATAAAACGCTGAAATGTCTGGGCTGCGTTTCTCAAACCAAATGGCATGCGCGAAAACTCGAACAAACCAAAAGGTGTAGTGATTGCAGTCTTATGAATGTCCTCGGGGTGGATTGAAATATGGTGATAGGCCCGAAGGATATCAGCGTGGGAAAATATTGTACAACCCACTAGACTGGGTGTAAAATCGTGAATGTGCGGAATAGAGTAACGATCTGGAGTCGTTGTGTTATTTAGTGCTTGATAATAGCCGCAAGCTCTCCAGTCTCTTGCAGTTCTCTTTGGGACCATGTAAAGTAGAGAAGCCCATACGCTTTTGATTGCCCGAATGATTCTCAACTGCAGCATGTGTTGAAATTGTTCTTTGGCAATTTTTAGTCTTTCCGGGTGAAGTCGCCTTGAACGTGAGTAAACGGGAGTTCCTCGTGTGTCAATGTGATGAATTACAGAGTGTGTCGGTTCTGCTTGATGAAAGTTTGGTCTTAAGATTTCTGGAAATTCTCGGAGTAAGTCGTGGTGACGAGAAGAGTCGTGTGGGACGCTATCTGTATCCGGAGCGAGAATCGACTGCACATGTGTTGGTAAACGTTTGAGGAAAAGCTGCTTGAGCAATGCGTCATCGATTTTTCTGTCACCCAAAGTGCTGTAAAGTCGGCGTAAGAATTGGGACGGCGTACAACCATCTAGTGTTTCACCGCTTATCAGTTGTTCTGGGCGCTTATGTTCGGATAACGCAGTTCGCGCAATTAATGTATTTCTAAGTTGTGTAAATGGTTGGGAGTTATCCGGTGCCATAAGAATATCGCGTAAATCTGCCGCTATTTCAGGGGGTAGAACTGATAAAACATGGTAGTACATAGTGTGCTCCTGGGTGATTCCTCTAAGGGCAAATTGAGCTTGCACTTGAGTAAACCAGATGTACGGATCGTGGTGCCAGAACGGAGGTAGGTGAACAGATGCAGCGTTGATATTTGGTTGAGGTAATACGGGGTTTGGTGACTGAGCCATGGATGTGTCAGACATGAGTAGTAATATGGATATATGGGAGTCCAAACGGAAAAAAAATATCAGAAGTTACGTGAGTTCACAATCGTCGGGCTCACCAATTTGTTAATGCTCTAAGAGGTCCCGAGAGCTAGTTATACAAACAAGAAAACTGCGAGCATTAACAATATCAGCTTGTTGAGGAAAAGTTATTACAATAGTGTAAAAAATGAACAAAGGGACTTATCGTATTGCCGATTCGAGTTGATAAATCCTTTTGTGAGTACGGATGCAGGTTTCGTGTTTTCTGCGCCGTTGTAGTGGCCACACGTAGTCCTGAATATCCGTGAGTGAGGCGTTGTAAGTCCCAAGCGGCTCTACTCCGAGTTGGGTGACGTGCGAAGCTGCGTTGAGTTGTGTTGTATTGTTGTGGTGTTGTCCTATATGTAGGAACGTCTGTGTGTGCGTGGGTGTCAGCACAAGGCTTGCTGTTACCTTATCGGCGGGTAGACCGTCGATGTCAGCTGAGTCACCTTTGTGGGCCGTAAATTGTATGTGTAGTGGCGGCAGGACGAGTCTTGGGAACGAGGGCCTGACTGCGAGCTGTGTAGTCAAATGGGTCGCGGTTGTGTGGAGTGATTTGAGTGCAAGAAAAAAAATAGTTCTCATGGTCCAGCGAGTGGCGATGACCTGTACAATAATGTATGTGGCGAAAGGGTAGCTACATGCCATCTACCACATATCGGAACTTCGTGCAACCACCCTTGATGATCCCAGCCCAGGAGAGATTCCAGGAGCTGCCTGGATCTCCAAAGAACAGACCAAGCGACCTCTATTGGTAGGCTGAATCTATCTACCACCACACCCCTCCCCCACTTCTATAACTTACTTGCCCCGTATCACCTCCACTGCACGCACACNTTCCTCGTTCATCTAAATTCCTGCTGGGTGACTTCAACCTACGGGATATTTCCTGGTCTCCCATTCTGGGCCCTTGTCGTTACGCCTCACTGTTTGCACAACTTAGTGCAGAGGGTTGGTCTCAGGCTGTACGCAGCCTCACTCGTGGCCAACACACCTTAGATCTAATATTTTCAAATGAGGGTCATCTAGCTAAGACTGCAGTTGGTCCACGCTTTCTAGGTAGCGATCACTGCGTTGTTTCATGTAACGCAGTCAGGTTTAGCGAAACCGTTCCCCCGAGTCCTTCTTTCTTTCACCTCCTGACTCCGGACATTTTGCTGGCTTTTTCATCCCTGCTGGTCTCCCGGGACTGGAATGACTTCTTCCTCTCGTCAGACACACAACGGATTTGTGGTATCTTCTACCAAAACCTACTGACCTCTCTCTACCTTGCCTCTCCCATTAAGAGTCTTTGCCCTGGTATCCCTCGACATGATAAGCTACTGAAAGCCTTGGACAATAAAATACACCGGGCCGGAAGAGAATATCGGAACTCTCAGGATTTCTCATTAATACTCCTCATCAACAAGCTCTCGACTGACCGAGAGTCCTTACGGATATCCCTGGAATGCTGAGAGAAGGGCACCGCTCTCAGAGTCCCTTGATGTTGAGGCGGTACGTTCGAAATCGGTTTCGTTTTTCCTTCGTGCAAATTTGTGAAAAAAAATTTTCGTTGTTTAATCTATTCGCAGAGTACACACGAGCAATTGTTGAATTTTATTACTCTAACGAAACATTTGGGTGATAACCCTTTATATTTTGCGTACACCTATTTTACATCTAGTCCGAAACATGACGTCAATCCATACCGATCGCCCTCCGCAGCCATTGATAGACCACAATAGATGTGAGCGAAATGGCTGCCCGTCGAACGTCAAACGCGGTATGCAATGCCATGCCTGCAAGGCCTGGTGGCATTTCAAATGCACGGGTTTACAGGACGACCAAATAAGCCGACCAGCCAACTCTCCTGACCCGTTTGTCTGTGCCAGCTGCCTCCACGCCAAGGGTGCAATGCATACCGCAGCGAAGAGAAGAGTCCCTCGAAACGGTACCCAATCCCCAGTGCAGATGCCGAAAGACCACTGCCAGTGTTCCGCTTTAATCGGGATACTCGACGCAAAATTAGAGCGTCTTTCGAAGGCATTGGAGGACTCAGGTGCTAAGAATGCAGCGACCTGGGCGAAAGTCGGCAAGGAACTTTCCTCGCTGAACCAATACCTCGCGGTGTCCATACCTGGTCCCATGGCTGCGAAGAAAGTCATACAACTTTCTGACGCGGCTATAAAAACCGCCACAGCGTCTCTAGTGGACAGACGCCTAAGGGAAAACAGGCTGATAATCTGGGGGTCGTTCTCCGGAAAAATCACGCCAGCGAAGCTGGCACAGTCGATCCTCAGCAAGCCTGATCAATCGCTCCACGCAGAATGGCTACGCCAAAAGGGAAGTAAGCGAACCCTTGGACTTCTAGTTACTCTTTCTTCCCCGTCCGACGTACAGGCAATCTTAGAGCGGGCTGGCAGCATTCAAAAGGCCAACCCAATGATCAGGCGCCTATCTGAGAATCGTCCTCTAGACGCGCGCAAGCTTGGTCACAACAGGTCAGGAGTGGAAGCACGAAACAGGCTTCCACCGGGCACTAAACCAGACGACCCCAAACTCATGACCAAGCCGATTGTGGTCATATCCCCCCTGTGCTCCCGAAAGCAGGCCGACGAAACCAGCTGGTTCTCCGGACAGCAGTTTTTATTCGACCACCACAGGCCTCTCGCCCACCAAAGGCAGGGACGCCCTCAAAGAGGCAAATCCCACATGCAAGCAGCGCCCAAACTACGTGGAACTATCAACGCTTATCTCCGTAT
>NW_008751780.1:619378-626725 GCF_000715545.1 Opisthorchis viverrini
TCCCACACGTCCCGCTGCTCCACAAACTCGAGTCTTACGGGATTCAAGGGAAAATCCTTCGCTGGATCAAGGCGTTCCTATCAGACAAATCATTCCGAGTGAGAATAGGCTCGACCTATTCCTCACCAGCGCCGGGGTCCATTGGAGTTCCTCAAGGCTTCGTCTTGGGGCCACTCCTGTTTCTGATCTACGTCAACGACCTCAGAGATGTTCTTGCGAGTCCATGTTTACCTTCTGCAGACGACTTGAAATCCTGGAGTTCTAATGCAATTGCCCTCCAAAAGGATGTAAGCGCTGCAAACCATTGGTCGTTGGACTTAGAATGGTGAAAAGTGCGTCCATGTGTTGTTTGGAGGGGACTCAGCGAATGCCTCTGTATTCCATGGTGAAAAGAGACCAGAGAACATCATGAGGATAGATGCCATAAAGGATTTGGGCATCCGCGTCTCCTCAAACTTGTCCTTCTCACTACACCATGAGAAATCGACCCATAAGGCGTTCACCATTTTACGGATCATCCGACGCACCTTCTCCCGTATTACTCGCATGGACTTCCAAGTACTCTATGGGGCCTACGTCAGTCTGCTCCTGGAGTACGCCAACCAAGCTGTCTACACAGGACGTACGAAAGACGTCACCTTCATTGAGCGTGTCCAGTGAGCCGCCACGAGAGTGGTTGCCGGCCTCAAACCCGTGGACTACGAAACGCGTCTCGCGATGCTCGATCTCCTCCCCTTGGAGTACCGTCGCATCCGAGGGGACCTTATCAGACAGGAGGCAAATAAGGCAAATCGGGGACATACAAGCGTCTCAACTACCGATCACTAGCGGAGTCATCCAAGGTAGCGTGCTAGGCCCCATCCTTTTCTTACTGCATGTGAATGACGTCTTCGGTGCATGGTGAGGCTAACCTCTTCGCGGAAGATACAAAAATCGCATACACATTCCCCACCTCTGCAAAAGCCCTTGATTTTCACCAGATTAAGCAAGGTTTAAATTCACTGACTCACGGATTGATGCACGGGATCGAGGCTATTGCCCAAGATTCCCGGATCGGTTTTGTTCTTCTCAGTCAGCGACTGTCGTTCACCTGAAAGCACAAGTGAAAAAAGGTGTAGCACTGCTCTTTATGTTCTCAGCGCGGGGCAGTATGCTTGCCAGCGCGAGGATTCGCATAAGTAAATGTCTAATAAGGCTTTAAAATGGGTTCTAGAAGGAGCGTGTACAACCGTCGGAGGAAGGTCATTCCACGCAGCTACTACCCGAAATGAGAAAACACTTTGTCTAATGAACGTGTGTGCTTTGAGCTAGAAAATTTTCTTACTATGTCCCCGCCGGGTTTTTTCCGGATCGACGGCAAAAAACCTGTTTGCCAAGCGTTGTTCGAACAGGGCGTAGGTAAGAATTAGGTCCCCTCGGATGCGACGGTACTCCAAGGGGAGGAGATCGAGCATCGCGAGACGCGTTTCGTAGTCCACGGGTTTGAGGCCGGCAACCACTCTCGTGGCGGCTCACTGGACACGCTCAATGAAGGTGACGTCTTTCGTACGTCCGACTCGTTGTTCAATCGGCTCCGGCCTAAGCTTCTCCTCCACAAAATACTGTATAATTTCCTTCCTATCACCTATTTCACGGGGATCAGAAATCTTGGCCTCAGACACACCTGTATTGTCGTTTTTCCCACGAGGTGTAGGTTTATGTTGCAAGAGCACTCAGGCTTAGTTTTTTAATACAGCGCCCCTGCCACCCTCCAGTCAAAATGGTTGCATTCTTTAAGCTATGCGTACGATCAATCGTGGAATTCTGTCCCGCATTATCTTCTCTTTACATCCAAAGTTGCAGACTCGCAATTGAATTTGTCCAACGCTTATTTACGAAAAAGCTCTTTCCTCGGTCAAACGCCCTCTCCTACCACTCCCGCTGTCAGATCCTAGGCCTCGATCCACCATGGCTCAGACGGTTGAAACTGAATCTAGCTCTCTTACACCGTCTCCTGCATAAGAATGCATTTATAACAGAGGCTAGACCAGGCATAAACTCACAACCTAGCTACAGGCTCCACAACTCCTGCAACCTCTTCGTGTGTCCCCCTGCTGGTACAAACCTACGCCACTTCCTCTTTCTAGTTTATTACGCTCGCATCTGGAACAGCCTTCCCAAGCGGCTGCGAAGCATCACGCATCACCATGCTTTTTCTCAGTCTTTGAACGAATTCGTTACCTGTGAAACTGCTGCCACCTTACTTAGTGCTCGACTACCCTCTGACCTCCTCTATATATCAGGTTCAGTGCGCAAATGAGATTAGCGACTTTACAATTGGTGGGCAAGTAAAGGAACCCGGTATCATTTCTTCCAACCCTATTGATTCGCTTTAAGCTAATAAAGGACTTGAATGCCAACCTGATCTAAATATGCAGCGTTACTGGCCTGGTTGTTTTCTTTCCCCCCCTTTTTTCCATACCAAATTACAACTCGTACTAGTCTAGTTCCTACACCGAAATACTCTGTAAACTCTGTCTAGCGTCTACCTACTGTTCTCGTCCAAAATCCTCTGACAAAAACCAAACCAAAATTAGATAGTTCTTCCCCAAACCACCGTATGACTTAATCACCTACTAATTCTAATTATACTGTTTTCCTGGCCTGGTTGTTTTTTTATTTCCCCAGCCAACTTATAGTTCGTTCTGGTCGAGTCCCGTCCCCGGATAACTCTATCAGCTCTGTCTAGTAACTGGTGCTTTCAGTCTAACTCTAACTGATAAAAACCAAATCAAAGTCGATTTTTTCTTCTACACTTCATTATCGGAGAGCATTCTTCGCTTATATATATATCCATTTGATGATTTGTTTCATTAAACACTCCCACACACGACATCGCACAATGGTTCTGCTCGACACGTCAGCCCACACCAACACTCCGACCCCGCTTAGCTATGGTGCAATCGCCGTGAGTATCAACATTCCAGTCCCACCGTCTCATTGTCAACTGTCATTTCACTACTCCTCCGCGACTTGCCTCTACCAGCGCATGTATGCTGTTTGGTTGTTCGAATTGACTGAGCTGTCTTTACTGGCCTAGCTGGAGCACAAACCGCACTTATGACTGCTTGGATTGTTCTCCACCTCGCGGACCTGGTAGCAGGCACGAGGGAGAAAACCTCGTGTGGTGGGCGGGTACGCCTTGAAGGGAGGGTCGCTCTGTTACGTTGCACCACGGTGCGTTCGTATACCCGCCACCCCTTCAGTAGAACGGGTGCGTTTCCCACCACCGGTGGTTCTGAGTCTGGCCTTTAAACACAGGAGATCAAAAAAGTACTGCTGACTTCTGTTCGTTGCTGCTGGTGTTGGGCTCGCCTCGGTTGAGTTGTGCATCTGGCAATGCCATAAACCACAGGTGAAAAAAGTGGCCTGTCATCTGAAAAAAATTAAAAATTCACTTGGGCTAGCCCAAAACACTCTGCAACCCAACTACCACCATGACATTCATTCCAACCTGTTGGACTACTCGTTCGAATCAAACCATCCCTGTGTCCCTATCCAACCGAAACCCTTCACCTGACTTCCCTACAACAGTGCAACCAGTGAGTCTGCTTGTTATAATAATAATAACATTCATACCCCAACTAGTGGGTAGCGTACCGTCGGGCATGATCATAGTATTACAGTCAGAATAAAGGCATGACTGGTGGGGTTTTTGTGTGTGAGCGAAAGTGACGTAAACAGTAAACACTAATGAAGTAGAGTTTATCACACCTGAGGTGGCATGGGTAGGGATCCAAAATTACAAGTTCTCTTTATTCCTATGGAGAACGTATCAGACGGCACGAGATCTGAACGTCAGGGTTTAAAAGTGGCGGGCAAAGAAAACAAAACAAGTGAGGGCATAACAAAGAGCTTCCTGACTGGAACGTGACAAAAACAAAAACAAACTTCAAATTACAGGAAGTCTGCGCTCCACCGACGGTAGTTTTATCACTCGCCCTGTCAGTATAGCCGACCACTCGAATGCTTACCTTGCCAGCTGCTACTTACATCTTTCTGCCAAGTTAAATCCTACAACCTGCGCCTCATATTTCGCGTCCCTACAACAGAGTAACGGCCCGTCTCTGCGCAGCTTGACCGTCGTCCCACAGGAAGTGTAGGGCCGGAATCATAGATATATATTTGAGACTAAACTTGTCATGTTCTCTTAATTCGAATTATCCCATCTCCACCTCCACTTTTGCTTATGACTCCGGCCATTTACTTAACCGCCCAAGGTCACTCACGGCCAGCAACGGTTTTCCAGTTTTAGTTCATGTCAGCCGACTGAGTCTTTGAATTAGTCGGACCTCATGCCCATTGTTCCCTACAAGTTGTGAAAGTAACCTATTATTATTATTTAATCAAGTACTTCCCACTGTTTACGATATTGTCCCCTTCTCGCACAATCTCCACTACCCGCGAATCCCCCAGTCATGCCCCATTCCTACTGTAAATGCATCATCATGCCAGACGGTATGCCACCCACAAGTTAGGAATGAACATTATTATTATTATAACATTAGGCGAGTTATGGGATGGCAGTAATCCATTAAACATCCCATTTTGGTCCTTCTTATTGATCTTTCTACTCATTGCTTCTCATCTATCTTGTACACATCACATCTGTTGATGAGATAACCTTCAACTTATGCACACTCTCAACTACTTCATTTGACTTTCCCCCCACAATCGTCCGTTTTAGAGGCTCCAATTTCACAAGCACTGACGGCAAACCATAGCTATTCCTAAAATCTGGTAGCCTAAAATCCTAACTCTCATCCTCAAATTCTTTAATATCCCGCTCAGTTCCACCATTATTTCACATTACTTTACCATTATTTCACATTATAACTGTAGTCCACGAGCTGCTCCGGTTAGCTACCGTGTCACTCACTACACTCTCTTGCTCTCCCGTACCCTAGAGCGCCCTATCAAAGTCCCGTTCATGGATTACATGCTAACAAATAATACCTCTAACACTCGGACGTGTGAGTTTGTGGCAGAGCGCCCTAAGTCCCGTTCATGGATTACATGCTAACAAATAATACCTCTAACACTCGGACGTGTGAGTTTGTGGCGCGACGCTCAGCAAACATATGTCAGATTGATTTCTTCGATCATATTGCCTCCGCCTACCGTGCCAAGCTCCGTATTATTCTTATCTATCTGCGTCTAATCTAGCTAAGACTCAGCCGGATTTGAATTCCTTGCGCCTCTGGTCTTCTAACTCTCATCTTTCCCCTGTTGTCCCAAAGTGCGAAGCTTTCTTAGGTCTATACCATATTCCTCCTGAGATTCTTATTCTTGATGGACCCCCAATTCATACCCTTCTCAAAGTAAGAAACCTGGGTCATAGTTATTCCTGCGCGTCTATTTTTTCTCAACATGCATGGTGCAGTGGCTACAGCGTACAAGCTCTGCGCCTTCATTCATCAGTCTTTCCATGGTTAACTATGGAAACTAGTTAACTGGTTGACTGTAAACATTTTGTAGGACCTACTCTGGAATCTAGACCTGAATTCATCTCATAGTACTCGCAGGCATTCCGGTCTGCTGTAGAGAATAGGCATCACCTGTTTACAAAGTCCTTGTTTCCAGCGCCCTTGCTCCCGCCGCTCTGGATTTCCCTAACACCGCCCATATAATGTCTGCAACTCAGGGTTTTTGAAATCCTTGTCGACCATTTTGAGTGAGTTTGGTCAAAAAGTTTTCCTCTGCCCATTTTTCAAACTGTAGGACGAGTTACCCAACCGCATCCGTCCTATACAATCTCACGTAAGATTTGGAAACACCCTTGACTCCGACCTTTCTACTGAGAGAGCCGAGCATCATTTTGCGCCAAAGTGTACACTTGACACTTTTCTGAAACAGGCCATGGGTGCTTCCAAGTTGTACTATTGTCCTAATTTTGGACCTACGTTGTCCTGCCATATAAACTCACCAGCTTGGACCCTCTGGTTTGAAACCACACACGCAAAAGCTGCCTTCTAAGTGTTCTTCACCATCAATTAACTTCCAAACTATCCCTGATGCAGGAGTTTAAACTCCAACGACAATACCTGTACATGATATCTGAAGTGCAGATATGTGGCCTAGTGTCTAGCGTCCGTCAAGGTGACTGGTTCCATGCCCATCCCCACTAATCCAGATACACTGTCCTAGCTTGGGTCTTGGGGTTCTGCCCCCAGATGGCCTACTCCTTGTTCCTTCATGCCGGGTTCCATCTCTGTATAATTTTGCCAGCTATAATGAATGTACGATGTGTTGCTTTACTTAAGTCTAACTAATTTCAACCAAACAAGCACCTTATTCTCTCATAATTCAGAACCATGTTGTATCCAATCATCACGCACAGTGCGCAAAATTCATGAAATACGTGCTTAGTTCCACAACCACTTTTTCCAGAAAAACCACAAAAGAGCACCGTTTTCGTTTGTCTCCAGCTGTATCAATTTTCCTAGCTGAGCCAAAATCCACTGCCATGTCATCCACACATGTATTCGCCCATTCCAAGCAGCCCAACGGACAGCCTCCCTGCACAATATCTCGGCAGTTGAGTCCTTAACTTCCAAAAATGAAGCGTCAAATCCGGCTCCGGGCGTCACATCTTCTGATAGACTGACGGTCCATGTGATATCGAGGCAAAATTATCAACGCAAATGACGATCTGCTGCGTCGCTACCTGGAGGTAATCCATACATGCTGAGCATCCCACTGAAAATGATTTTATTATGTTCTCATACTGCATCGGCAACTTCACTTAGTTCCTGGTTTCTGGGTCAGCCAACAAAACAGTTTGTTCAAACATGGGGTATTTCACGGATTCACGGATTGATACACAGGATCGAGGCTTTTGCCCAAGTTTCCCGGGTCGGTTTTGTTCTTGTCGGTCAGTGGCTGTCGTTCACCTGAAAGGCACAAGTGAAAAAAGGGTGTAGCACTGCTCTTTATGTTCTCAGCGCGAGGCAGTATGCTCGCCAGCGCGAGGATTCGCATAAATAAACGTCTAATAGTGCTTTAAATTGGGTTCGAGAAGGAGCATGGACAACCGTCGGAGGAAGGTCATTCCACGCAGCTACTACCCGAAATGAAAAAAAGTTTTGTCTAACGGATGTGTGTGCCCTGAGCTTGAAGATTTTCGTACTATGTCCCCGCCGGGTGTTTGCTGGGTAAACGGTAAAAAACCTGTTTGCCAAGCTTTGTTCAAACAAGGCGTAGGTAAGAATTAGGTCCCCTCGGAGGCGACGGCACTCCAGGGGAAAGAGATCAAGCGTCACGAGACGCGTTTCGTAGTCCACGGACTTGAGGCCGGCAACCATTCTC
>NW_008751780.1:627034-628186 GCF_000715545.1 Opisthorchis viverrini
TGACCGCACACCAACACGTGTCGGCTCGAGTGACCCAAGACCGTTCTCCACACGCTAGCCAGTTCCACGCCTTCCGTTCTGTTAACGCTGGGATGCTGGTCGATTTCTACCGTCTCGGCGATCAGTCTGTGTGACGTGGACCGCAGTCCTCGCCTCAAAACCTCGACATCTTCTAAATCTATTTTGTGTCCCGTGTCGAGTGCGTGTTCCGCAATCGCCGAGTCTTTCGGTAACGCTTGATATTCATCTGCGTTTCTCGGCGACCTGTTTATTTTTCTACTATGCTCTCCGAATCTGATGTGTAGTTCTCTGGCCGTCTGTCCTATATAGACCTTGAGGCAGTCATTACACTTAATTTTGTAGACACAGTCCCTGGTTCTTTTTGCCGGGAGGCGATCCTTCAATTGCACCAGTGCAGAGCGCAGAGTGCTTCCCCTCTGGAAAGCTACTCCTATATTAGCCGTGTTTAGAATTCTTCGAATTACCTCCGATGTCCCCGGTTAATATGGAATGACAGCTGTTCCGATCCATCCCCTGTTGAGGATTCTTTAGAAATAGCCAAGCGACTGCTGTTGGCGGACACCACCCTTTCAGAACGGACATACCTTACGGTAGATGAAATAGTGGAGGGCATAAAAGCATGTCTGAATCTCACCCACTTCACCTTTGACTCAGTGGTTTATAATCAAGAACAAGGTCTAGCAATGGGATCTCCAATATCCCCGGTTTTGGCAAATATATTTATGGAAGAATTTGAAAAGATATCATTAGCCGGATTCCCGCATCCACCCAAGATATTCCGGCGGTATGTGGATGACACTTTCGTCGTCATAAATCTAGACAAGGTTAATGAGTTTTACAACTATCTCAATGAACCGGGTCCACACATCAAATTTAGTGTGGAGATGGAGTCAACGTCGGGTAAACTGGACTTCTTAGACTGCATGACGCATAAGGTCGATGGGAGACTAAAGACCACGGTGTATGAGAAGCCAACCGATACTGGGGCAATCTTGACCTACCCGTCTGCTTGTCCGAAGTCTGTGTTCGACAGTATTGCCTCACCAATTCTTTAGGCGTGTTAGGGCCCTGTACGCAGAAGAAGCCGATCGGACCGCCGTCCAAATGGGGGTAAAGAACAAACTTCGGGGT
>NW_008751780.1:633990-675480 GCF_000715545.1 Opisthorchis viverrini
TCTCGTGACGCTTGATCTCTTTCCCCTGGAGTGCCGTCGCCTCCGAGGGGACCTAATTCTTACCTACGCCTTGTTTGAACAAAGCTTGGCAAACAGGTTTTTTACCGTTTACCCAGCAAACACCCGGCGGGGACATAGTACGAAAATCTTCAAGCTCAGGGCACACACATCCGTTAGACAAAACTTTTTTTCATTTCGGGTAGTAGCTGCGTGGAATGACCTTCCTCCGACGGTTGTCCATGCTCCTTCTCGAACCCAATTTAAAGCACTATTAGACGTTTATTTATGCGAATCCTCGCGCTGGCGAGCATACTGCCTCGCGCTGAGAACATAAAGAGCAGTGCTACACCCTTTTTTCACTTGTGCCTTTCAGGTGAACGACAGCCACTGACCGACAAGAACAAAACCGACCCGGGAAACTTGGGCAAAAGCCTCGATCCTGTGTATCAATCCGTGAATCCGTGAAATACCCCATGTTTGAACAAACTGTTTTGTTGGCTGACCCAGAAACCAGGAACTAAGTGAAGTTGCCGATGCAGTATGAGAACATAATAAAATCATTTTCAGTGGGATGCTCAGCATGTATGGATTACCTCCAGGTAGCGACGCAGCAGATCGTCATTTGCGTTGATAATTTTGCCTCGATATCACATGGACCGTCAGTCTATCAGAAGATGTGACGCCCGGAGCCGGATTTGACGCTTCATTTTTGGAAGTTAAGGACTCAACTGCCGAGATATTGTGCAGGGAGGCTGTCCGTTGGGCTGCTTGGAATGGGCGAATACATGTGTGGATGACATGGCAGTGGATTTTGGCTCAGCTAGGAAAATTGATACAGCTGGAGACAAACGAAAACGGTGCTCTTTTGTGGTTTTTCTGGAAAAAGTGGTTGTGGAACTAAGCACGTATTTCATGAATTTTGCGCACTGTGCGTGATGATTGGATACAACATGGTTCTGAATTATGAGAGAATAAGGTGCTTGTTTGGTTGAAATTAGTTAGACTTAAGTAAAGCAACACATCGAACATTTATTATTTTTTTGTGTGTGTTTCTTTTACGTTCTCCTTGTGGCCCTGTGCATCAGAGTTATCTCCTAATTAGAACCACCCTCTACGCCCGAATATTCTGCAATACTGGTTCTGCTTGGCTTTAGTTTAAACTATATTTTTGAGGCAAAATTGCCAATTATCTCCACTGAGAATTCTTCCACTCATGCAACCATGGACCCTTACCTACCCACCCGGGTTCCATCGTGGCCAGCAATCGTTTTCAGTTTCAGTTTACGTCAGCCGGCTTTATCATTAGACTAGTTGTACCTCTTGTCCACTGTCCTAGTCTTTTTCTTTTCCCAAAGCTACGATGACTTTTTACGTTATAAACTTTTCTCGTTGTGGCTTTTGCTAGCACGTTCAGATTTTGGAGACCACGTTTAAATTGGCATGTTCCCTGGAGAATGGGCAAAACCCATTATTGCTATTAACAAACAACATTCGGGTGCACCTTTGTATGACATGGCAGTTCACACAAACGCTTCTTAGTTGGTTAGCCCTATTGCACAGGCGCTAAACATCTTTATTCTATTCCCTTGGCCCAAAGATGGATGCCGTTTCATTCGTCTCCACGACTGTCCTAATCTAGTGGCTGTTTTTATGTTTACTTGTTCAAACTGACTGAGCTGTTTTACTGGCATGGCGTTCTCCCTGACCGGATGAAATGTCTTTTAGCTGGGGTAATTTACTATTGCACGAGCCGCAATTATGACTGCTTTGTGGCTTTTCATCCCACAGACCAGGTAGCGTGCACGGGGATAAAACCTCCGTTTGATGGATGGGTATGCCTTGCAGGGGGGTCGCCGTCTTACGCTGCACCACGATGCAGCCGCGTACCCATAACCTTTCAAGTCGCACGGGTTTATCCTCCATCATTGGTGGTTCTGAGCCTGACCTGTAATTCATGAAATCCGTAGAAAACGCGGTAGTTTGGATTGGTTCCGGATGTTATTTATGTTAGCATTACGAAATGCAAGCCACTGACAACTGTCCTCCAGTCTGATTTTAAAAAAACGCATGAGGTAACCTGGAGGCAGTCTGCGAGATTCACTGCTAACATCGACGTACAAGACGTTGCCACTATGTCTTGGTTGGTGTCGCACCAAAACAAATCCACTTCGTCAGCCAGACACAGCAGCACGTTATTCTCGCTTGTTTGATGAAGTGATTATATACATATGAAATGTCTGTACCTCATTATCCCTTAAATACCTGCGATCATGGCTAGCGCCTGTTGGCCTTTCACCTAGCACCATTCGTTTCTTGAAGCTGACAGCAGTGACAAAATGATAGTTGTGCCACATTCTTAGCTTTCGGTTCAGCCAATGTAGTCACTTCCACTTACACCACAATCCATATCTATTATCTCGGAAGCGCTCACTCAGCCAATCATTATCTGTCCCTCCTCACATTAATTTCCTGCACACTTTGAACAAAAGAGAATCTGTGATTGATTTTTTAGCAAAGATGGAAGCCACCTCAGTTCCCTGTCTGACTCACACTCTCATCGCCCGTACCAACCAGTCAAACGGCTAGCCTCCTCGCTCGCTACATAGGTGGTAGGATCTCGCCTTCCCAAAATTGCGCAAACATTCTTGTCCCGGCATTGCGTCTCCTGATCGACTGATATCCAGTGCGATTGAGATACAGCTGCTACCACCAATGTTAGTCTGTAGCATTGCCAACTGAATGTACTGCATACATGCTGAGGAGAGGCCTAGTAATGTTGTTTGTTTGTGTCCTCATACTGCATCGGCAAACTCAGCCAGTCTTTAGCTACAGATCACCCAACAAAAATCCACGCTTTCATGAGTTAGTTTACCTTGCTATCATCCGCTTTTGAATTTTTTCTATTGGACACCGTTTTATCTAACGTCTCCCGGCGCTCACCAGACGCTACTGCTCTCATCCTATTCCTTCCCACTCACTCCTCCTTGAGAATTTTGCCAGCAATATGTCGAACCACGTCGAGTTACGAGCAAACTCCCAAAGGCCAAATCGTGCAAATGGACATTTATCTACGAATGCGGTATTATAAACACAATAACGAAATATAAAAAATATAAAAATTTCACATCGAGGGACTATGCCGACATCTATACACCGGTTTGGGAACTGCTAATTCCTAAAGGATCTTGGAGTCCACACCGGCTCCAAGCCACGTGTTTACAAGATGGGAAAACCACGTGGTGAGTTTAACAACACGTCCAATGACGAGGTCAAAGCCAGAAAGGTGGTTATAGCAACGGTATTTTTCTCAGCTTACCTCTCGGTCTGAGCCTCCTAAGACAGCGCTTACGTCAAAACAACCACCAAAGGTGCATAAGGTATATTAGCGCCCTAAACGAAGTCAGGAACACTTGTACAGCGCTTCACCTATAGAGCGTAGGCGACAATAATTTCTGGAAATTCTGACGCGCACTGGATACGCCCTTGGCAACCGGCATTCGGCCAGTGCTGGGGCACATTTGGTTGTTAGGTCCAGACTTTCGACCAATCAGATCTGGGCCTGATACCGGATCGGAAAGCGCCCGAAATTTTGGACAATCTTGGGTGTGGTGGGTTTCTCGTCCGTAGCAGCACATGACTGCGAGCGGTAAAGTGAGATTCGTGTGCAACTCTGCCTAACAGTGGTATAAGCGCAAAACCAAAATAACAGAAAGAGGGAATCGAGTGGTGCCAGAAAAAATACAAGAAAGGAATCAACGCTTTTGAAGCTTCAAACTTAAGCCATAGTTGCTCCAAGTGCCTCGTACAAACGTTACTTATTCAATCTGGCTGGTACCAGGTCTTAACTCATATGGCCCCAAAATTATCCGTGACCCTAAATTGACCCGAATCTATCTGTCAGTCTTCACCCAAATGCAGCCACCACAGAATAAACATGTTTTGTCCACATCCCTCAACAGCGAAGTCTGTCACAGAGCCGTCCATAAACTGAAGTATGTCAGTGCAATGATGTTGCAGCACTGCCATACCCGTTTAGATGTTATTCCAGCAAATATTTTCTTCCAACCATCGGCCTCCAACTTTCATACACTTGAGCCTATGCTTGAAACTACAAACGAACATTGCAACCAGCTTCAAATGCCTCTCGGTCTAGTTCTTTTCAACCAGGTGAACCTTTCTCCCGGATTTAACCAACACGGATTCTTGTCGCAATTTAAATCTGTCATTTATGCATATCCACCGATTTCGATAACGGTGTTACTTCGATCGTGTGCATTAGCGCAATCGTCCCGTCGAGAATTTTCTTCACAGTTGACTTTTCTGAGACAGCGATACCAGTGAGAGGAAACTTACTGTTTCCTCCACTTCCAACCATTCTATCCGCATCTTTGTTTTGCTTTTTATGACCCTGGCCATTTAGTTAAGCATCCTACATCACTAATGACCAGCAACGATTTCCCCTTTTAGTTCGGTTCATAATCGGACTAGTCGTAGCTCATGCACAATTTACTAGTTTGTTCGTTTTCCACAACCAAGGAGACATTTCACCTAATAAGTGTATGTTGCCAGTAGTATTTTCTCTCCCATTGTGTTGTTGTCCGTCGCGTTCAGGTTGTACTCACTCGATCATGTGACGGTTGGCTTGTTTCCTACAAGTTGGGAATTAAACCTATCATTATCATTGCTATGACCATTTGAAAGCTGCCTTAGACCCCGTTGATCTTCTGAACCATTGGTGCTGTCTACAAATCGAGGGGGTAAACTTTTCAGTGAAGTTTTTGGAAGTTGACCCACGGTAACTTAAAATCCCAATGAAACATCCTATTCTACTACGCTGTGTTTGACATAAAACTTAAGGCACTATACATTACGCGGTGCTTGGTGTGATTCACGTATTCACGGATTGATACACAGGATCGAGGCTATTGCCCAAGATTCCCGGATCGATTTTGTTCTTCTCAGTCAGCGACTGTCGTTCACCTGAAAGCACAAGTGAAAAAAGGTGTAGCACTGCTCTTTATGTTCTCAGCGCGGGGCAGTATGCTTGCCAGCGCGAGGATTCGCATAAGTAAATGTCTAATAAGGCTTTAAAATGGGTTCTAGAAGGAGCGTGTACAACCGTCGGAGGAAGGTCATTCCACGCAGCTACTACCCGAAATGAGAAAACACTTTGTCTAATGAACGTGTGTGCTTTGAGCTAGAAAATTTTCTTACTATGTCCCCGCCGGGTTTTTTCCGGATCGACGGCAAAAAACCTGTTTGCCAAGCGTTGTTCGAACAGGGCGTAGGTAAGAATTAGGTCCCCTCGGATGCGACGGTACTCCAAGGGGAGGAGATCGAGCATCGCGAGACGCGTTTCGTAGTCCACGGGTTTGAGGCCGGCAACCACTCTCGTGGCGGCTCACTGGACACGCTCAATGAAGGTGACGTCTTTCGTACGTCCTGTGTAGACAGCTTGGTTGGCGTACTCCAGGAGCAGACTGACGTAGGCCCCATAGAGTACTTGGAAGTCCATGCGAGTAATACGGGAGAAGGTGCGTCGGATGATCCGTAAAATGGTGAACGCCTTATGGGTCGATTTCTCATGGTGTAGTGAGAAGGACAAGTTTGAGGAGACGCGGATGCCCAAATCCTTTATGGCATCTATCCTCATGATGTTCTCTGGTCTCTTTTCACCATGGAATACAGAGGCATTCGCTGAGTCCCCTCCAAACAACACATGGACGCACTTTTCACCATTCTAAGTCCAACGACCAATGGTTTGCAGCGCTTACATCCTTTTGGAGGGCAATTGCATTAGAACTCCAGGATTTCAAGTCGTCTGCAGAAGGTAAACATGGACTCGCAAGAACATCTCTGAGGTCGTTGACGTAGATCAGAAACAGGAGTGGCCCCAAGACGAAGCCTTGAGGAACTCCAATGGACCCCGGCGCTGGTGAGGAATAGGTCGAGCCTATTCTCACTCGGAATGATTTGTCTGATAGGAACGCCTTGATCCAGCGAAGGATTTTCCCTTGAATCCCGTAAGACTCGAGTTTGTGGAGCAGCGGGACGTGTGGTCGGATTATCCGTAAAATGGTGAATGCCTTATGGGTCGATTTCTCATGGTGTAGTGAGAAGGACAAGTCTGAGGAGACGCGGATGCCCAAATCCTTTTTGGCATGTATCCCCATGATATTTTCTGGTCCGTTTTCTCCATGCATAACAAAGGCATTCGCTGAGTCCCCTCCAAACGACACATGGACGCACTTTTCGTCATTCAGAGGAAGGTGCTAGTCCAACGACCACTGCATTGCAGCGTCTACATCCATTTGCAGAGCACTGGAATTGGAACTCGAGGGTTTCAAGTCGTCCACCAAAAGTGGACATGGGGTCGCAAGAACGTCTGGGTGGTCGTTGACGTAGATCAGAAACAGGAGTGGTCCCAAGACGGAGCCCAAAGGAGGAACGGCCGCGACACCCGGTATTCCCAGCCGGTCACCCATGCAAGTACTAAACGGGTCCAATTTTGCTTAACCTCGGTGATCAGACGAGAACCGGTGTTTCCAACATGGCATGGTCGCGGCCAGGTGCAGAGTGGAGGTTCGCTCCTAGCCTCCTAATCAAGGGAGTGCCCTCAGGTTTCACAACTCTCAGGGGGACACTGCGTACGAATCATTATCGGTGCATGCGATTGTGCAGCATTTTGCCCCCTCCCACCGCTTTCCGTCCTTATTGGCGTAATGCTTAGAAACGTTCTATTTGGCCATGGAACTTCAAGGATCGGAGCTTTTCTTGGGCATCCGAAAATGCCAAGTTAATCCTGTGTAGTTGAGAGCTTTACGATTGACCTAGGCATTCTGTGCTGTGCTGCGTTCTGCATGTCACACCGACCGCAAGGTGGCTTTGTTTTAATTTTCCAGTAAAATGAACATTTTCAAGGATGATACCACCGCAAGGTTTTCGGCAACGTTATAAAAACCAGATGGTGATCTCGATGTGGATTAGAAAGGTGCTGTGTCGATAACACCATTAGAAAGTGCAGTGATCTGGCTTGCGTATTCAAAGCCGGTATCTTCGTGTTTCAGTTACAGCAGTTTGTCAGACTAAATGAAGCCATGCATCTCTGGTATGGTAAAATGCTTGGCGAATCCCTCTTTCCACTGCCTCGTGTGATGACCGAAAAGGCACACAAACCGCCTACATGGTCATTTAGGGTGGCTAAATGGATGCTTGCCAGTGTCGATCTTGAGCGTATACCAGAAACTCTTTAAACGTTTTGTTCGGTAAAGATGTGGGAAGAACAGCGATGAAAACCAGTGTCCTGGGGGCGGTCGGTGAGTTGTCTGATGAATTAATGATGATGCTGTGACCGTTTTAGCTACTTTACAAAATGCACATAGCTGCTTGCGGATGATGTGCGCCAGTGGAATAGTACCTCAGAGGGACTATAGCATGTATTTCTATATATAATTACGCACGTCTACTGACTGACGGTGTTACTGAAGCCTACTAGGAGTCACCTAGATGAGGGCAGCGGGGCGACCTGGAGAGGTTTAACATGGTGACAGATCTCATAAATCGATCGCCATTATGTTCCGATTCTGAAGAAGCCCTTCTTCCCTTCAAAGTATTCGGACTACTGCTGGGTTGCCTGATTGGTGACAAAGCCCGACGTTTACTTATCAGAGCTGCATTGAGAGAGTTATAGTAGCCACTTGGTCTTATGAGGCTGCCATGCAGAATAAACATGGAACCTTGTGTAGATCGATCCCCCACATCTACTGTGGGCCACTCGAAGTTGCTACTCGCAGGCAGGTGTCTTAGCAATCGGTTAACATGCATCGTAAAGAACACCGGAAAGTGAACTTACTTGATGTGTAGTAACAAATATGTTTGGCTAATGTCTGAAGACTGATAAACGAGTGGAATCAGCTTGGATATGTATTTGAGCGGAGGAGGCCGGATAACTAAATCCTTTTTGTTATCTACCCTCGTAGTTTCTTCTGGTTCGCCTCCCTCCATGCACAACCAAGGCGTTCACTGTGACTTCTAAAACTGACAAATGGACGCACTTTTCGTCAATCAGAATGAGGTTCTAGTCCGGAGATTACTGCTTGGAAGCGTCTACGTCCGGTCAATGAATAGGATCAGATCACATACGTATTTGGGTAGAAGCCGGATATTATATTGTTGTTTGAGGAGTACTGTTAGACGGACTGAACAGAGTATTGGAAGACTCATGTACGTGTCACGATGGGGTCAGAATATGAAGTCACGTCGGCAAAGATGAACTGATGATCAGTTAGTGTACTGCTAGCTTCTGGGATCCAAAGAGAATAGGAGGCTACTGTCTCGCTCGCCATCTTCTTAATGAATCCAAACAGCATCGACGGAAGCGGATTTCGGGTTTTTAAAAACACAAGCTCCGCTTCTTGCTCTTTTTTGGCTTTAATGCATCCAGTTTTATGCAGAAGATACCCAGAAGCGGTCAGCGCCCACTGTACATAATAACTTGCTGCTCTTCGAAATGAGGCAGAAAATAATGAACACTAAGTGACCAAACCCATTAAATTAATAAAACGTGAACGTTACTGTGTAATAGACTTAATATTCAATGGCAGGATTTGAATGAATGAGTCACAGGCAATGAGTGGCCACCCACGGGATTTGGTAGCTACGAAAGCCAACTAGGAATAATCATTCTCTATATATCAAGTGTAGCAAACAAACTACGGGAAACTTTAGTAGACAGTTTTTAAAACAGAACAATTAGTCAGGTAGAGCCAAATGTGCGCAAACAAGTGGAATGTTTTAGCTTCACGTCCCGAAAATGAAGATCTTCAAACCTAGTAAAAGAGTACTCTGATAAATATCCGGAATTAATGGGAACTGCATGGGCTTGGTTTGATTAAAAATAAACGGACGAACTGGGGACTATAGCGGTAGAAAGGAACAAACGTTTTGCATGCAGAGCTAATGAGCAAAAACCACATGTCGCTAAAGAATGATTATCCAGACAAAGTCCTTAACCCGTGAGTTATTTTATATTGATTGAAGGCCTCGACGCTCTGATATAGTTTATGTATTTATTGAATTATAACGGTAAACAGATACGGGGAATTCACAAGAGTTATTCATCCTATTTGGTGTCTCTTATGAGATTTAATTAAAGAATTATGTACCGAAATTACGGATGCAAGCCCGACTGTTCAAGATCTTAGTGGAGGGGTGTTTGTTTTTGCTGCTTCAGCCACTTCCTGAAAGAGTAGCATCAGGCCAAACAATACACATTTCTCAGCATTCCATGATTTGGTTTGAGTACAGGCAATAGCAATTTTAGTGGTATTCATCCGGTTACTTCAGACGATTTCGGTACCGACAAATCAAAATCTGGCGACTATCAAACCTTTTTCACAACCTAAAAGCTAAGCATATCCTGACGAACCGTGTGCAGTGGGCATAATCGTGGTGCTACAAATGGCCACAGTGGAATGAGTAATAATTTTCACTACCTTTCAAAGGAGAGGAGCTGTTTTTCTTAATGCTAATATGGGTTTACTCACAACAGATTGTCCAAGACCAATTTGCTGCTGGTTAGGTAAAAATTAGCTAGAAAGGTCGACAATGGACCAAGATGGACGATGTGTGCACAAGGTTTAGTTAAACACACATGAGGCGGTATACAACTTAACTCCATCTTACTTCAGTAATAATGATGATATTTGAGTATCACCTTTAGAATTGTAGCTTTGAAATCATTTCAAATTATTTGTGATTCAATTTAAGTAGCGGCCACCTCAGAAAGCTGCACTAGGACCGATAATATATATATATATATACTATATATAAGCTCTCTATTGCGGTTTGCGTTTTTTGCTTGCATATGCTGACAACAGCGCGCTGCGGGCGAGACAGGACCTGCAGCGTCTAGAATGCAGACCAGGGCCCAAACAACACAGACAGAAAGATGTAGTTCTTGTACGAGAGTTGAACGTGCCAGCAGTAGCTTATGAAACATTTTTTACCTCAACTTAGCCACCAAAAATGTCAGTCTACGTTGTCTACGAATAAGTGAGTTTGTACCACAAAATTGCTCCTAAACCTAGGATAAGGGTTGTGTTAATCATTTCCACGCCATGACCTGGAACGTCTAAAACCCCGCGCAACGATGTGCCCAACAAAATCTCCTTTAGTGCATGTAATTCATCAGATTAACTTGCAGCCTTTAATTGAGCTCAGGCTTGAGGTTGGTTTGCTTATCTGACAGGTTATGGAGACCGCTGGGTCAATAGTAATAGACACGTGGGCAGCTACCTTTTATCTTTAGGCAATGCGAGCAGCATATGAACTTTGATCAGACGTATTGCTCCTAATTTGAAGAATGGTTGGAGCGATTCTTAACTCGGATAAATAAAGATCCAAAAGCTATGACAAAAGTGCTTCAAAGTTTATAGGAAACCTCTTGTACTATTGTATGTCTTGTATTTTTTTCACTCACATGGTGCTAAGCGAAAAAGTAAAATGACCAAAAAACTGAAGCGTAATTTAGAGTCTACTTTATCAACTACAGTCGGTCTGATTGCATGCTCTGTGCCCACTTCACTAATCAGGTACTTTGGACAACCCCCGAGCCGCCTTGCGCTGGCAACAAAAGGCGGATTTATATGCTTTTGGCTTGTTTTATTGGTAAACGCCACTCAAGATACCTATTTAGATCTCATAATATACGAGATTTTGCATGCAATGATCGACAAAACCTGACTGGATTCATTCACTTATGTTGAAAAAGCTAGCTTTTGTTACTAGTGCTTTAGCAGCCGAAACGTCTATGGTATATTTGGTCCACGGAGCAACACCGTGGCAACGAAAGCTGATTCTTTATAGGTGAAGAATAGCAGACCCTACAATAAAACCAGTGTCCTACATTTATTACTTCATTCATCACCAAATGTCTAGCGAAGTTTTCCAAAAATGGCCCTAAAGGCGCACGTACATAGGCTAAGGTTACTGTAATCGAAGCACTATATTTCTGCACAGAAATACTTCTGTTTGACCGTCTTGATCGTTGCTTTCAGTCCTTGGGCTAGGTTGCGTGAGTAATCAACACCTTTGAGTTTGCTTGTTCCCAATTAAATGTGATCTTAAAACAGCCCGGTTTCAAAACAAACGGTTGCTTATGTAGGTAATGGACGCATTAATTATTGCCATTTGTATCATGAAGGACTAAAATAAACACAAAGAATAAAGAGAAACCATTAGAAAGGGGGTAAAACATTGCAAGAGCCTTTTTCGCTGACCGCTTTTGATGTTTTCAACCTCATTTTGCGGCAGACATAGAAATACCAATGACTATGTCTAATCGCCCTGTATCAGCTGAATTAGCCTTGACTTAAGCACAAAAGCTGATTTGAAAGAGACAGCGTCTCACATAGAAGCGATGTTTCGTTTAGAAAGTAAGTTGCTTCCCGTAGAAGAGTGATTGTTTTCAGGATAGTGACAACATTTTAGAAGGGTTTGATTTGAACTAAGAATGCAAAAGGATATAAATACTAAACCGCCAAAATTAGTTTTAAAGAAGCACTGACCACACGTACATTACGGGTGAAATCAGCGAAAAAGTATTGCTTCAAGGCATTTGATACAACCATAAGCGTTGCCAGTAGTGCTTATTTGCACGATGCTAGAGTTTGCTGAAGATTGGTTATTTTACTAATTTTCTGCCTCTTTTACGTTATGAACTATAGAAAACTCCATGTGTAGGTGTCTTACTTTTATAAAAAAACAAATGGTTTGGCGGACTTGAACTCGCTTTCCGGTCGGATTTACAAAAATGCAAATTGATGCCACGGACAACAGTAAATTCAAGTCACTGTACTGACTTTTTTCCTTGGGTACAAGGAAATGTTTCGGTTATTTTATGAGATGGAAACTGAGTACCCGAATTTGGGTTGTGTACATCTGGATTACAGAGCTAGTAGTGCTGGTGTGGCCGTTTTAATAGCACATGCTTCAAACAAGGACACTGTGTTTCTTTAAATACTCCGTGGTTCAACAAACCAACGACAGCCTCTTGTCTTGAAAGTTTTAAATTATTTGATGATTTTTGCAAACATTCAAGATGGTTTAAAAATGGCGTTGGTTAGTCAGGCATGGAAGAGTTATGCAAGTGTATTTATTGCACACTCCATTGTTAGGAAGGACTACCAATGGCAGGTTGGACGCGGACCTAATGGACCAAACTGAGACGGTAAGTAGTTGACCGGTGATGGAGAACGCGGTAGCAATTCAAGCATTCGTGGAAGATATCCGGACGAGTTTATTTTGCGACTGACTTTAAAGGTTCAACATTTGATGGAATGTTTATACATTTTGGCATATATAGTGACTTCGTCGACAATCTACTTGGGTTCAAAACAAAAGACTTGATACCTAGTGAACTTTCAACGGCTTTTAGTTTGGTCTAAATAGTTGAAACGTCAAAAATGAGTCCATAACATAGAAAAAGAAAGACGGAAGGTACGTTGCAGAGGACGTGCACAAAAGACAAACCTGAAGTGGCCCTGGGGATCAATCCACGGACAATAGCTGTAAGCCGATTATACAGTGGCTGACACTAGTTTCGTGCTTTTTCCCCTTGTGTAGCAAACACCGGGCAACTTACTGCTGACACTGGAACTTCGGCTACTTTAATTTTGAGTAGCCTTTTATCTTAGTTGCAAATGGTAAGAAGACCGCCCAATTTAAATAGTGCCAGTTTGATAGTTCACCTGTTTAACAAATTAAAATACTTCTCTATGATAATTCATTGGTTGGCTCCATTAAATTTCAAACATGGGAGTTCTACTTACTTAAATAGACGATATTGGACACAAGTATTATACCCGAAACTGGAAAGTATTCTCAGTCCGCTTTTTGTCAGGTTTAACACAGTACTCGTAAGGTTGCCAAAGGCTCTCAGGGAGCACACCTATTAGAAGGATTTTACGTCTGGACAATGTGTGGTTACCTGTACCAGCTGAAACACAGGGCAGCTTTGTGTAGAATATTGCATTGAAATTAAAACTGAATGCGCGTTCTCCTGAAATAACATAAAACAGCCTTTCTAAGGAGATAAAATTGAACTGAAGTTAGCCATAATTAAGATGGTTACAAAAATAAAGTGTCCTTTGGATTTGTTTGATAGAAAATCTGTAGTTAGTGAGAAGCTTCAGAAATTAAATAGAATTAAATGAAGCTGTACTAAGCTAGAAAGCAGAAAAGTGCTGGGCGTTTGTTCCATTCTTGTTGTGAACCATAAGAAATGTCCGTCTTCGAGCTCACTAGGGTGACAAGAACTCCCAGCTTTTGAGTTGACAATGTAGCCTACTACCACTTAGCTGCAACCAGCAGGTTGATAATCTGATTAGTATACGCTGGGATAGTTTATAATACTATACCATTAGGGATTAATGAGACGCGCACTGCTGATATTTCTCAGTTAGACTGAAAAAACTGTACAGTTATTCTCGGAGTTTACTAACGGAGTTCAATAACTGGATACAATTTCAGTTATTTATTATGTTTTCTCCTTATGAAAGAGGTTCATTTGTGCAATATTCCCCCAAGAGTTTTACAAAAGGTTGAGTGACATCGGAAAGGCTCTCCCTCGTTCTCTCGGATAGTCAAAATTGAGGCAGGCAGTTCACTTAAAACCAATGACTGAACATTAGGTCGACTTTGACAAAGGACACGATGCAATAATGGCCTTGAACCATTTAGTCACATTCTGCTTTTTGTTTCAAGTTTAGGCTTACTTTTACAGTCTCTTAGCTCTTTAATATTACTAGCTCAAACTACATATTCAAATTAACAAGTTTTCTTTGTATATAGGCCTATGGTGTTTTTAACGATAAAAAATCAACTGAATGTTGTCACTAGTGGAGACAGTGGCGCACCATCTTCATATATACCGGGTGGATAAGCGGATATCGCACCAAACAATAGTAACTACTGATTACTCTGGATTTATGTTGCAAAAGCGGCTAATAAGCCGCCATTTAAGATGTGAAATTCTTTCATCTTAAGTAACACAGGAAGATTCATCTAAACTCAATGGTAATCGCGTGTCTGATTTATTTTATTTACATATAACATGTTAGGTGTTGTCTGCTCAAGCACATTGTGCCTATGTAAAATAGGAGCTCAATTACTTCCGTCATAGGAATCTCTTGCATATTTCCGTCATGATATTTTTACGTAAATTTTACCTAATTGTTCAGTTGGACTTGTAGTAAGGACATTGAAGTCCAGTTTGGTGAGCGGTACGAAAAGTTTTTAACACGGCTATCTTGTTCATGCATCCGAAAAATATAGATACGCGTTTGCGATGTTCTTCGGCTTTGGGGTTTGCTTGAAGAGCAGAGCTTTTTCGGCTGTACGAGGGTTTCTTCTCTTGCGTTAATATTGTATTTGTATGGTTTCCACAACATCCAGAGTTACACTCTTTGTTCCCAGCTGTACATAGTGATCTAGTTCATGCAGTAGATGGTTTTGTCCAACCAATCAGAGAATTTGAGTATTTAATGATGTGACAAATCGTATGCTAAACATATTAGGACTGCATCTTGAGGGTTTTATGTCCTTTTAATATTGAATGGTTTCGGATGTCCATCACTGATTCTCAGATTTACACACTATTTTTCTGCCTGAGAATTTCCTCTACCCTGTGAGTAGTAGTTGGATGAGTTGTAACACTCTTTATCCACATTTCGGTCCATTACAACGTCTTTACTGAGCCGCTAAACTTGTTTTGGTGACCGTATTTCCACTTTTTAGCAATTTTAATTGCTCACGCAATACAAGAAGCCGCATTTATTCACTAAATTGTCCGATACTGCACCAGGTCCGCCGAATCATCACCATACTTAATCCCCCAGAATTTTCAATGCTTTATATTAATCAGATACAGACAATATTTCTTGTGGGGACGTTATATTTTTTGTAAGTTCTGTTCCACGTACACTCACTTGTGCTTCTCCAAAGGGTCACGGAGTCTTACAGATGTAAGTGCTTTTATCGGGTCTCATTTTCTGCATCGTACAGTTCGTTGTACGAATGGCTTTGTTTGTGACCGTACTCGATGTGTAGACCTCTCGGTCCGCTGTGACGGGAATTTTGACTGCGTTGACCGCACTGATGAGTTAAATTGTGGTGAGTTTACCTGACCATAAAGTGCATAGTTTCCTCCAGAGCCATGTAGAAATAACGAGCTGAGATGCAGTGATGGAACGTGTATTAAACGGCATAGTTTATGCGATCAGGTGAAAAACTGTCCAAACGGAGAGGATGAGGATCCTGAATTCTGCGGTAGGTTTTACGCTGATGCCTATTAATGATACTTTTTGCAGTACGCAAAAAGTGCCCTGGGCAGTTTCTATGCCGTGTTACGTTGTCTGACTGCGTAGAAAAGGCCTGTTCTTCAAGGACACTTTGTCCAGACCACACAGATCAAGCCGAAGAGGTAGGTTTTCTGTCGAGTACACGCTGAATGTATCACGTGCCCAGGTTTGCAGCTCCCAGCTGGAACCACAGAAGCCCACAGTAACCTGTCGCCAAGGCGAATTCCAGTGTGATGATACAAAACAATGTGTAGCTTCGGTATACGTGTGTGATGGGTTCGAAGATTGCAAAGACGGATCGGACGAAACGAATTGTCCATCAGGTAAGTGGGGCTCCAGGTGTGGTTATTTGTCTAACCACCTGTTGATGAATTCCGACAGTCATGTGCCTACTAGTGAACAACCACAAATTTTTCCCCAATTAAACATCGATTCTTGCAGGGGACCTGGTAACTATCATGTCGATATGAGAGGAGATGCAGTTTGCACTGGTTGCCTGTGTATATAGCTGTTCTGCGGACTCCATTTGGTAGAATAGTGAAGCTAGAGTTTTGTCAGTTTACAAGTAGTCTTACACCAAGAGAGGTGGGATTGTTTAAACCAACGCGTTTAAATACGGAAACATAACAAGGGAACTTGTGCAATATTTTTCAGACAAGTAAGTGACAACAGAAAATTGGGGTGTAAGAGGACTGTGTAGTGTAACAGTGTGTACTAGTCGTTATAGTATTCCGGATATGAAAGTCCCTTGTTTGGTGCAACTGAACTGACTTTTCAAAAGTTAATAACCAAAGTTATGGTCGCTTAGTTAAGTTGAGCGCCTCTGTGCATAGTTTGGCATTTCATTTTATTCAACACTTGATGAGGATTTCCGTTGTATTTTTTATAACTCATTTCCTTCCCGATGAATTATGGGTAGGAATGGGTGTTCGCAGGATGAGTGTATCCAGTTGCGTAAGATTTTAGACAGTAAGATTCAGGTCTTCACTTTTGTCCTTGGGACATGCCTGTTAATTATAATTCTTACGTGTCAGGAAGTTCAGCGGATGTATACAAAGCCACAGACCCAATCAGTTTGGCGGAAAATGTTGGATATAGTGACTGAAGCTACAGGGTCAGAAAGGACACTTGTAAGTTATTCACCATTAAGCTGATAGTACTGTACACTCATTGAGTATTTTCATCGATTACTGTTTTGTCGGTCCTAATTCGCCCCCTAAGTTGACAAAGCAGACTCGTGTTCACCTGAGTATACGTTTACGGGAAATGAAGGTGTGGCCCTGCTCAAATGAACTTTCTGAAGGCGTTTTTTCATAGTGGCTCATTTTTGGGTCTTACAAGGAGGACCTTCCGCAAGTATCTCCACTAGCTAGCTGCAGGCTACGCGATCTCCAGCCGGGTCATACAGACGCACGTGTACAAAACAGGCGACAATTCTCTCTCTAGGCGAACCTGACACATCTTATTAGTTGCAGCATACTGTATTTACAACCAGAAATGACTCACTTTTCCGCAGACCCTGGTTTGGCGATGATAGTGCACAGGCACGGCAATCCAGTGGATAATATCCATTGTTTATTAGGATCCTCTTCAACTTGCCTTCAACTGTTATCGTTCTGTGATACTAACTTCCACAGGTGTAAATATATGTCTGATTGATGCATCTGATTATCTCAATGAGATCACGCAATGCGCAAAATTATGTTCTGTAGAACTGTCTTCAAAGTGTTAACCAAAACATATATTTTCCAGTCTCTACACTTTCAGGACAACCCCAAGCTCATGGTCAGGTCTTGGAGTTAAATGAATTCAAATGCCCCGGTGGGCTCTCAATACCTTTGGATTGGGTGTGCGATGGAAGGGCAGATTGTCCTGGAGGAGAAGATGAAGAAATTGGTCCATCGACTCTGTCTAAATGCGTGCCAAGACATAAAGGGCTCAGAGAATCTCCCAGCAAGTACAGTAGTTGTCCAAAAGGTACTGTTCATTGTGGATCGGTTAGCACACTGAGTGAACCGAAGTGCATTAATCAATCAAAGCTGTGTGATGGCACGTACGACTGCCCAGATTTTGCCGACGAACTGACCGACTGTGGTAAGCTTTACGCTGTCTTTCTTTTATGCCTCCAGGCTCTTCGAGTTATTACAAATGTGCAGTCACTGATATTTATCATGGAACCGATGGGAACTGTGGTAAAAAAATATGTAAGCTGTGTAATGGTTGCCTTCATACACTTCAGTTGGACCTGCATGGGCTTAGTGGTACAGACGGCTGTAGCCCTGAACTGGATTCCAGCTGTGCTCTCAAGAAGGCGTACGAGAATCCGAAGTCTGCGGTTGTAAACAGAACTTCCAGCATTGATTTGAGGTATACGGTTGGATATGATAGTTTACTTTGGTCCTGGGCGTATTGCGCCCAGAGTACACATTCCTTCCACACAGCGAACACTAAGTCAGAGGACTTGAACGTTGGTCGCAAATCCAGAGCGATACGTATTTAGCCTGTCGGCATTCTATTTGTTGTAAGAACACATGTACTCTCTTAGCTGGGGCAGCACTGAGCGTTTCCAACGGAGTCCCACACCTTGAGGATGACTCATTAATTTCGTGAATGTGTATAAGGCAGCATTTAGTAGACTTCCCCGTTTCTGCTGGAGCTTGACGAAGAGAGCAATAGAACACACAAGTCGTGTAGCAAGACAGAGCGCTTATAGAACCGGTGTGTATCAACCAACGTTTCGATGTGAACAATTTTTCGATTAATTCCTTCTATGTTAGGAAGGTCGCCATTCAGTGGTAGTCGGGAAGATCTTACTAAATAATGAGATGTTTTGTCCAAATTGCCTGACGAGACAAAGAGTGTCCTGCTTCAGTCACACGAGTGAGTTATTCTAAATGAATACCATATAAAACGCGAATTTAAACACCCATTTTCGGGTGTTTCGAGGAGAAGGGTACCTGTTTTACGAGTACGCCGGTTTGTTCTGTTAATCTATTCGTATAACACTAACTAGGATGGAGTGAGGTAAACGAAACTGCTAGCCTTGGAGCTTACTGCAAGTGAGTAGTGGGAGAAGGTTAAACTGATAAGGGAATAAAGGGCTAACTAATGGGAGTTCCACACTTTTGTCACGAATCCATCGTGTGGTTGAGTAATCAACTGTGGAAGTCAAAAACAGTTCAATGAGTTGCAAGATTTTTTCGAAGCCTTCCCCTTCAGTGCCATGTACAAGGTGAGGGTGAAGCATAAACGGTGTTCCTCTTACGTACGACCGGTCCAAGTCGTTCTCTTGTGGCAGAACTTGGTGGGATATGTTTTGTAATAAATCGTCGAAAGTGAACTATGGGATGTGTGCGCAAAAGATGCCCTAAGCATATTTTCAACGTGATGTACACTACATTGTCCGCTTTGTCTAACAAACAAGCTTCAGCGATCCCAAGAGATGGGAGCTGACACTCAAAATTCTGTCGGTTCAAAAAAATATCATACAGTTTCTAATAGAGACAATGAAATGCTTAATGCGGCGGTACCACTTCAAGCACTAAATTTAGTCATATCACCTGTCACACAAGAGACAAACAAAAGGACAAATTTCTATGGGAAGTCATTAATTTCAATTCCATGAAGGGATTTGCGATTTACAGCAGACAAAGGCGCGTTATGGACTGAGGTGTCCCAAAATGGTCACGGTTCAAGGATGGGACGTTGACATCATCAGCTTACGTCAATGCCGTCATTTTGTTTCATTGTTTTCTTCAGTAGCTTCCGGCTTTGACGTTTTCGAAGGCCTCCTACCCTTCACTTATCCCTTCAGACCTGTTTTGACGTAGTAAGTGGTACAGTGGATCGGCGATCGTGTTAAAATTCTTGACACACTGATAGTAGTATACTGTTTGCTCATGAATCTGCCGTAGGAATCAGTTTGGATTGGGAACTGAACAGCCTTGGGTATCCGCCAATTTTTCAGGCACTGGTTTTCTTCTCTTCCTCTCCCACTTTATGACCAAACAGTGTAACCGAACTTCGAGCGAGGTGTGTTACCGCTTCACTGATCCGCAAATCAGCCTCCTGAATGCGCTCCAATACGGCTTTCGAATGAGCTGCACTCTCTGGTACCGAATTGCCGTTCACGACGATACTGTCCCCATACACGGTAACATTCCTTAGTGTCTTCGTTACATGAAGCATCAGCGCCGGAAAGTGAATGGTACCCCGACAAGAAGAACGACACCCTACTAAATTGATATTGGGTGTCCTCAGTCCTGAACACCGTTTTCTGTCGATCCTCTGACTTGATGGCTAGTTGCCAGTATCCGGAATTCTGTTCGAACACAGTGAAATATCGGAATTGCTAGAGTAAACCGAATACCTTTGCGACCTAAGGGACGGATGAAATCCTATTTAGAGTAAGTTCGTTCGAACGCCGGAAATTCACACGAAGTCGGTATTTTCCGCTCGCCTTCACGTTCCTCTTTTAATTCAACGACGCCCACTGTGAGAAGATTATTGTTACAAATAGCGAGTACAAGGCTTTAATGGATGGCTTGTGACCAAACTAAAACTATTAGCGAGCCGAGCCTTCATTGAAGTTCGGCATCCTGTTGACGAACTGAGGTCAATTATGACTAAGGCAGTAATTCAATTTGTTGTGCTTGACGGAAGTATGGTAGGATTTTGATAACAGGTTTCTTTCATTGGAACAGAGTTACAAATGACTGGAAACGAGTAGCGGATTTCATTTCGGCCAGCACTGAGTACTGTAGAGGCTAATAAACGAATAGCACGCAAACGGCCTTCTCTGGACACCCAGCCGGGTAAAAAAGTCACAGTCTGAGAAGTGAGATCCACACAAACTGAAAAAAAGAGTAACCGCTTCAGAATCGCCTGATGTTTGTAGGCTGTCGTTTCTAGATAACGAAGATTCTGCATACCGCATTTTTATTTCGATCTTGTTTTGGAAGCAATGTCTACCAATAAAGCGTCAGAAGTGTGCGTTGTTAGTGTTTCACAATTTTGGTAGCTTGGAGGCGTTTATTCGTTGCTGATTTGGTGTCATTCGATCTGTTTTCCAAGCTTGGCAATGAGCATTTAAACTTGAACGGGGACGAAACGTTTACATGTTGACTGGCAAGCTTGAAAAACTTAATAAAGCCCACCCGATGAACCACCACTGGAGCTAATTAGTAGCGGACTTTTCAAGGAGTTTACACATTCAGAGTCGTGAGGAAAATGGGAGAGTGGTCTCTTAAAATCAGGCACGAAGTACCAAGGTAAGGGGTGATATCAGCTTAGAGCGGCTAAGGTTTGCTCATTACAAGTAGTACTTGGGTAAATGATGATGGTGGGTCAGAGATGACAACGGATCGGTAGGCAGCAGTCGTGTGCCTGCGGTTACATTTGGAGCAAGCAATTTGACCCAAGTGATGCCGTAAATTTGCATAAAATTGTCAATATTCATGCAGCTCCGGTCTGCGCGTAAGCTGCACAGATTTCCTAGTGAACAAACTTAGAAAAGTAGACACTAAGATCTCTCAACCAACACTTTCTGCTTAGATGCCTGGCCGAAAAACAACCATGCTTCAACTGGCAAGTAGTCCAGCGTCCAAAAGCATGGATATATATATATATACATATATATATATATGAGAACAATGACGCAAAATGTAGATAGTTATCAAGTATACTACGGGAACGTATAATCTGTTAAGACAAACGAATCGTGTAGCACTTTTAAGGTAATACCATAAAGACCAGAGTTTCAGATATTCAATTCGTTAGGAAAGCTAAAATATTTGTTCCAAATGACTGTAACTTAGAGAATTCACCCTTACTGGATTATACACCATCTGGCAGTGTCAAGAGGACCTTGCCGCGTGGGGAATTCAGTTTGAAATCGATAACAGGAACTCGTAAGTTATTGCTGCGGTTGTTGTTCTATTCGGTTTCTAACACAGTGACTGTCAAAGTAAATTTATTAAATGCCTAGGCATATGTAGTGATCAATACAGCGGCCAGCAATAAACACCACGGCTCTCCTCCGAAAATTCAGTTTTGTCCTAGGAATGACACACTTACCTCGGAGGGTAGACATAAAACAATTCTCAATAGCAGATTTCGAACGAATCACACTTGCGGAACATGAAATAATAGGTAACTTTGGAAAAGCGCCGGCGTCCTACCAATAAAAATCAGAAGTGCTGAGAATTAACGGATTTCAGAACATTCCTAACAGTCATCCTCAAAGCAAAGTTTAGGGGGAATGATCGGCCACAAAACAAAGACTGCTGACATATATGAGTTGAACTGAATAAGATCTAGGTGCGGAAAGGATTTTGGGGTTTAAAGTGAAATACGGTCCTACCAGTGCAGTCACTCTAGACTGATAATCATTATCTGGCGAATTTTAATGCAACTTTGAATCCGGAAGCTTCTTTTTGTTAGTTTAGTCTTATGCTATTGAGCCATGAGTGATCGGTGGACGATGCAAAGTAAGTTACAGAGCGATTGTACGTCAGCCACATCACGTGCTATCGTTCTGATCATTCTCGAACATAATTGTTGCTACAGTAATACCTCTTAGGGTTTACCACTCAACAGACCTTTCGTTTTCTCCTTCTGCTAGTCTCCTTAACCGCCAATCAGTTTAAAAGGATCGATTTATTAAGAGCCGTTTACTTCGCTACTAGGACATTTTAGAGCTTTCTAAACTTTTTAACTACTTTACACAAACCTAATACATCGAAACGATTTGGGTGTGAATATTTGCACGTACTGAATAGCACTGACTATCAAACCATAGTTCCGGTTAAAGATTGGTTTGGAATGTCTGGGCCATTTCTTGCAAGCTTATCCTGCTGTTTCGTTGGGAGCACGAAGATATATTTTTACAGAGATTCCGTTGTTTCTTATCGTCATATGAAGCTCACTCCTCGAAAGGAGCACCGTTTCTCCTTTAGTTTGCTGAGTCATCACCATCATTATTGGCAGCATAACACCAGTGTTCAAAACCCATGCTTTATTGCCGGACAACCATGGTTTATTTGAAAGCCTTATGGTGAAGAAAAGAATGAAGGTGGGCGGGGAAAGGACTTAGTGCTAGCTTACTACATTCTGAAGTGCCTACACCTCCATACACTCATTCAGGCAATCTGAATAGAAACTGACAGCAAGATCGCCACTGATATAGGTTGACAGCCATATCTTGCAGTGTCTCCACCTAGGCACAGTAAGGACCACGCGGTCTCCATCCTGGAAGGCGAGCAGCACCGACAGCACCCAAGTGTTTCGTAATCTCCTTCGTAATCCTCTGCCAAGTCAAGGGTTCGCCACCTCTCCGCTTACACCACTCTGAGTTGGGCATAATTTTCGATTCATCCACTTGTTATCATAGCCGAGACCACCCCCTTTCTTTCGTGAAAAACAGTCCACCGAATAACGCCAGAGAAATATGTGGTTGTGAAATTAGCCGTTATTAAGGTCACAAGTGGAGCTCGATCAGGTGATTTTTAGAAATCAGTGCGTCTTAGAAACTCTTGGTGGGGTTCGAAGGGAGTAAAATTGCATCCTATGTTTGCTAGCATCCTTGCATTGCAACGGGTATTCCGAAGAAACGTAGCACAGACAAACAGGGTACGCCTGAGGACGAACTCGAACTGCCGACCTTCAGCTGACCGGACGGCTGCCTACCTACTGAGCTACCAAGAAAACTATGAAAAGGCCAATGACAACCTCAACGTCCAGCCCACTTTGAAGGTCACACAAGAGGCTTATGAATGGTACTGGCAGATGTGAGCCCTTAATTCATTAAATAAATAAATGATATATAGGGACGTGGTAATCAGCCGCGAATTTCAGGTGCGTGAGCTAGATTGGAAGCGAGCATCTTCGGTAGCTCAGGGGTTAGAGTGACTCTCCGGTAAGTTAGATGTGGGAGATTAGGGTCCGTTCCATGCTGATATTATTGTACCTAGTTTTTTTTCAGTTCAAGATCTACCAGATAACCTTACATTTTCTAACATCTTTTACTTCTGGGTTATAGAACCATAGGGATCTTCATTCAGTCTCGTGTGTCAGATAATGAACAGTTCCGGCTCTAGTTACGTAAAGGGGGTCGTAATTTCTGTTACTCCATTCACTTCAGTTTATTGACTTAGCGTTGGTACACTGCCATCTGGGGTTGACGAACCCTTAAATGAAATTATATGTTATCTCACGAAACGAGACAGAACGGAGCCGCTTCGTAAACTAAACTCGGGTAACCCAATTAACAATTCCTCAGATTTGAAACTCTAGTTGAATTGCATTTGCAGCTAATGTGGTCTTCGATTTAAACGATATTGGTAGTTAGAGTTGTTGGTTGTATGTCCATTGAGGTCCATGCTCCAGAGTTAGTACCCTCAGTGTTCAACTACTGTCTTTTTACACAACTATTAAGACAAGTTCTTGTTCAACATGTGATCGTCATCACTGCAGTTACACTCTTATCTACACTGGACTACTTCGAATGGTCGCCTCCAATTTGCCATCTTTCCTTCTGACGTGGTTCGTAGCTGATGACAGTGGTGACTTCAAAGATTGACTGAGGCTACTAACCAGATTCCAAAATTTAATCATATGTTAGGATCAAAAGGTTGGTCCAGATTATTCCATATTCACCTTTTTGCGTTTGGCATGAATTTCTGGATCTCCGTAAAATAACTGATAAACGAATATACCCGGCAGTATAGTAGACTGCTTCCTCTTCGGAGGCGATGTAATTGAGGAGCACCCACACTGCTACTCACACTTTCAGATTATATGGAGATTCACTTCTGAATCAAGTCAAGGCCTCAGAAAACTTGTTTGATAACGGTTCCCACCATCAAGTGGATATATTTTGGGCATCTTTCATTAGGCTGGAGAATTGACAATGATTAGCTTTTTCCCAAAACATTTCGAAGCCGCTGCGCCAGAGCATTAAAATAAACTTTTCCCGGGCTTTCTCCAATTCAAAACATTTGGCGAGTTGTAGCACAAGAACGTTTATAGATAAAAACGGAAAACTAATGCGTTGTAAATATCATCTCATCGGTAATTTGAACAAACTGAGGTTATGTGCGCATGCTGCTTAGGGAGTTGATCCTTTATTTCGGTTAAGTAATGCCTGGGAATGGCCCAGTTTCTTGGAGATCATTTAGCCACAACCTCAAGTATGATATCTACAAGTGTTTCTTTTAGTATTTCACACCAAATCGTCTGTCGTTTCTTGGACTTTCTGAACCAGCTATAGCGGCCCGCAAGTTCTGAGCTAACTAACTTTTGCGCTAACTTCACAGCCCTTCATTCCAGTAACTTCCAGGAAACTCACACTGGATCCTTGACAGCCTTTTATAAATAATCTCCTTTTGTTTCAGCTAGGAACATTTTCCTGCATGAACGGTTTTCCTCTGGAAACATTACCACTCCTTACTTTGCTTTCTGGTGCATTTGTTTGTATGATAAAAAATAAACGATAATGATCATTCAGCTGTAACAGCCTTTCGATGTCTAGCTGCCATGCCACCCGAAGGATGCACAAGTGCTAGGATACTGCCAGTTTGCCCAAACATACACAGGAGCAGGGCTTCGGACCATGGACCTCTCGTCAGCACGTTCACGTCCCAACCACTGAACAACTCCGAGTTCATGAGGCGTCATACCGGGGAGATATTGGTGATATATACGATCCCATTCTTTACACCATAACTTTGTTTTCCTAAAAAGGACAAAAAGTTCAGGGGATGCTTCGGCAAAGTCACTTCGATTTGTTGCAGGGGTTGAAGGTGTATGACTCACCTTCAACCAGATGTTGAGGAAAATTGTCGTGGCTTACATTATTTTGGATAAGTTGTGCGTGATTGCGTGATTTGCGGAATTCATGTTTACATCTCTCTCGAATGAGCAGTTCTCCTGCCCTGGCACAATCACTCTGGTGTTTCCACACCAACGAGGTGCTCATCAACAGTGCGCATCCTTGGCTATGCCAGAATCCGAACTCCGTCTGGTCGAGTAGACATAACCCGCTCGCCTCATATATCCCATGTCTGGAGTTGAACCTTCGACGTGGACAATGATATGCATTGCTAATCCTTTCAAATAGGAGCGAAACCCCAGTACAGTGCTTCCTCTCTTTCTTGTGATAATTGCGCCAGGACAGGAAAGGACTGTTCAACTGAGAGTGATACGAACGTGTATTTTGAAAGGGGTGGATGATCGTCGTTTTGTTCTGTGTGTGTAATAAATTAAAAACAAGATGACATAAAACTGACAGCTACTCGTACGATGGTTATTTTGTTTCCGTTGGGGTCCGACTCTATGGGAGTGAAGTGAATTTGCAGCTAACGTCAAAAATTTGAAGTTCAGGTCTAAGTTTCGGGCAACGAACGAAAGTTTGGCAAGGGTTTGGAGACAATCGGTCTTCTCGTTAGGTATAGTTACTTTCGGTTAATTCAGTTGACCAGGATAATCCGTAGTAGGTACCATTTGTAGGAGTTAATAGTTGGTACAGCATTCTGTTGTGTGATGTCTTCCGAATACCTTTTCCGTTACACTTAGTGTCAAAAACTGGAATTTTCTACTTATTTGAGCCTTTTTGACTGTCAAAACAAGCAATCGTTCGACAAATAAGTTTCTCACATTTTCATAAAGGAAACTACTCACAAGGTTGCTGAAAACTCTTCGACCTGGTGAGTACCTTCCTTTATGAAAATATAATGCGATCCCTCGAATATCGTGCTGACTGAAACATAAGGCGGCCTGTGTGCAGCGCATTCAGTTGTAGAATATCATAAACGAGAGATTCAGTTGAGTCTCTCGTAAAAACCAAATTGATTTGCAACTGAGTGTATTTCTCGAATCTTCTCACATGTTCCCATCGGTATCCGAAGTTCGGCTACACCAGCCAGGTCGACAGCCCATGTTTCTGGGCTCTGCGTCTCCGATTTTTTCACAGATCTTACGATGTCGCCAAAAATCCACTCATTGAGTTCACACGTAAATGACCTTGAAAAGAACACGTCGTTATCACGCCACGCCAGGGTTAATTCAACCTTGTTTTGACGTCACTGTCTACTGGAACTAGAGAACGCTGCGGGGGGTCATATTTAACTGTCAGCCATGTGTTTGTCTTGTATGACTAAGTGGGTTCAAACGACGACGGATCTGCTTCTCCTTACGATGCGTACCATCACCAGTTTTGTGAATGAAGCTGATGGAGGCGTGCTTCCTGAGTTTTAGAAATTCAAATCACTATTCATGCTCTGCTAATATATTTCGGTCGGAAATTATACATGCTGAAGTTTACCTATTTATTGGACGTTGGGCGAGGCAGTTAAGGATGATATGTTACATACAAAGAGGAATAAGGAAGAGCTACAAGTCACTGGATGGGTGATGGATTGACACGCGTTGCCAAGTGATCAGCCAAAGAGAAGATTGTTTAGATCACTCCATTTTTTAATTTCCAAATGTTCGGTACACCTCGAAGATTGGAGCTATGTTTGACTGAGCAATCTGACTGTTAGCTTCGCTTGAATATTCACTGATCCTCACTGATAACTGGAGAACTAATAAGCAATGTGCTCATAATTTAAACAAATGTCCGGGGGCCTAAAGGAGTGTAGTGACTCGGAACATTCCAGTTTGTAGAAGCTCAACAGATACGCGTTGGTCGATTAGTTACGTGAGGAATTTCGATAAGGACGAGAAGCCTCGTACGACTGAGTTTCCCGGATTCGCTATTTTCTTTTTAGGCGACATCTGTTAACTCATTAGGATGCAATGGCAACTGGAATCCCCGAACAGTTGGTACATGATTTGCATCCGTTATTAATGCTGTCGACGGTCATGCTGTTGATGAAGACACTGTTCTTTTCATTGAACCGGGGTGGTAGATTTAACTAGCGGATAGCCTTGGAGAGTGGCCTTCGAACAAGTTTGGGTTTTCGAATACTTCTCGAGTATCATGTTACTTTTCCGATCCTCTGGTATCAAAAAAAGAAAAAAAGTAACTTGAGATTTCTGTCTAGCGTTTGTTTTCGTGGTTTTCGGTTTATCATCCTCCTCCAACTCTAATTGGACTGTAAGATAGAATTCTGGGAAATGGCATTCGAAGTTACACCAAACAGATGTCATCTACTTCACATTTGCTCGGAAGCCTAGAGTTCTGTACTCTAGTACACCTAGTTGAACCCCGTAAGTGACTTGCTAGGAATGTATCTGTGATCCACCGATTTTTAAGCAAGTTCATGAAGTTTATTTTCCTTCTTTGGTACAGTTTAGTGCATGTATTGAAGCTGTGTCAATGTGCTTAGCTAAAATCCTGAGGTCGACTTCGGAAATTTTGTCAAGTATCTGGTGGGATCTACAAAACGGTTAGCACTTTGGGACGCCTACACTCAGGCGAGTTTTTCAGACAGTCAACAATCCTCACGAGTTCTTCGCGTATCTAAGAGATACAGCACTCGAGTTACTAGTTGGTAGACGAACCCAGCCAACTGGTCGATGAGTACAGTTTGAACACGTGACATGGTATGGACGTCCTACACCGTAATCACTACCATGTGCTATTGTATGAGTTTTCAAGGACATTGATTTCAGTTTTGGTCACTGATTACCGAACTTCGCGTAATACCTCGAGATATTGTTCAGCACTGCGTGCAAACACACCGTGTATACACACAGGATGTACTACGAAGTACGTCATTACGACAAGCTAGACAATGATCACAAGCCTGCGGTATATTGAAAACTCTAAATATTTCGTCTGTCATGGCTAGAACAATCGGCCTGAATTCCAGGCTTCTTGCTTGGGACTGACCCGGTGTTTCTTGAGAATCAAGAAGAATTTAGGTACAGCGCTGGGATTCAGAAAACTGTAGGACCTAGTGACGAGACTTCAAGTGTATTTTTCCTTATTCGTCACGAACTATGGAAGCCTGTGAGGTTTCATTTGAAAACCAGCTGTGCCCCGCATCCCTGTGCACTGCTACTTGAGCAGCCTCGACTTCTGTCCTTTGCAGAGCTTGCAGTTTTCACACATGAAAACATCAGTGCGGTACTCGATTGGAAAAATATATATTCATCCGTTTAATGTTTAACAGATTCCCTCTTGTGCGCGAGCCTGGACATACCTTTGAGCGTCGAAGATGTACTTTACAATGACTGTACAGTTTGATGAGTTTTTTTATCTCAGGTTATCCACCAGCCTTGAATTATTGTTTTTGGAAGGACTAACAAACTAGGATATTTTCCTATTCAATACTTTGAATACTTGGCAGCCACTTATTAATTGCGTGTAGATAGGATGAGTAAGTGTAATTGCCTGCAATGTGACTAGTCTGTTAAGTTATACTTTGAGCAAAACACAGGGCAGACTGTCCGACCGATGCATCCGCAGATTGCTAGCTTAGAGTACTGCCTGAATCACACACCCAGATAGTCGGCTACAAAAAGGCGAAATTTCAGAAAACAGGTACCACGACCCGTGCCACACCACCCAGTGAACTTTGCTATGCATATTACTTTTATCCTGTTCTACAGTAAGCATTCAGAAAAGTTGTCACATTTTAGATTAGATTTTCTGTCCGATTTTCCCTGACAGAATGACCGTGAAACTTGTTATTCTCTTGTTCTCGCAAACTTTGTCGTCCATAATGATTTCTACCCAGCGGTTTTAGCAAAAGGTGAATTTATAATAATACCTATGGGCACTTTCCAGGTTGAGCTGTTCTCGTTCACTGTTCTGTTCTCCAGATTAACCGTTTGGTTTACTGGACTAGGCTACTCTGTCACTCCTTGGGCTATGCACTTTCCTGCTGTTTCCTGTGGTCGTACGACTGATCTAATTAGGGATACGTAATGATTACTTCTCTTCATGAATGGATTTTCCCTCTGGCTGAATACTTCTGCTCCGAAACAATCACGTGATCAGTCACGTAATCACTCAATTTGCATGCAGTACAAATGATGGCTGATTTCTTTAGGGAGAAGAGCGTACTTACGGCGAAGAGCATAGAGAAAGGCCTAGAAGCTCCCAGTGGATAGAAAGTTAATGATTTTTAGGCCAACAAAAACCCCAAAGAACTGTGAGCTCAACAAAATGCTGAGTCCCCTACAGAACTAAGGACTAGCGACTAAGCTAGGGATTGCGCAGTGTGCACAGGTTGCACTTCATGTATCTAAATCAAATTTGGGTGATTCTAAAGCAAACCAATCTATCGGAGTTTATGCCTTAAATATATGTGTATGCGTTGAGTACATGTGTACGAACTGAGCATTTATTTAGGCACTATGTTCACCTTCATCCACTAAAAAACCAGAGTATAGTTATTAGTGTAGTTTCATTTCAAATATACAAACCCGCCTATTCTGGAAAGTTAAAAGGCACAGCGTGGCGGGGAACATGAGGGGATTCGGAGCTTTCCGAATAGTATCTCAATACCTTATAAAATGGGTAAATATTCACGAATATTCAGGTTAATTGGCGTTTTTTTTCTTCAAAAAAAAACTTCACTCGACTTTGTGGCGACTGGTGACTCGACTGACGAGTAAACAGTTGCATTTCCTTGAGTCTCAAATGTATTTGCTTGGGAGTTTTATCAAAGTTTGTATCCTCTCATCCTGGAAAGATTACACAGATTACTCTACGTCACACTGAAATACCAGTAACTTCTCCAGCGATCATTGCCCTTCAGTTACCAGCAACTTACACTCAGACTACTGCTCTGTAGTGTTTTTTATCTAACGAAGCGAACAACTGATTAGTGTGTTTAAGAGTCCAGCAGAGTTTTTCTAATGCGGGCATATCCTTATTCGAGTAACACCTGTCTAACGCGTGGATTGACGGTCCTTTTTTCTGTGCACGAGATGGCCGACTGAAGGGGTACGCGACTGATGGGTACTAATAATAGCAAATCCAAGTTTAGTACTTTCCTTGTGGCATAGAATGAGTGTATCAGGACAGCAAATGAGCTGTTCGTGGATTTGGTTTTTACGTAGACTATACAAGCACTGTGCGTGCGACTCAGCTGCACGGTCATCCATGAGAGTAAACATATTACTGTAACGGATCATTGTTGGTACAGTTGTTCTCACTCATGAATTCAGACAAAAACACATTCCTAGTGGTATGACTGATGTTTGATTTAGAGGACTGTGGCTGTGTCCTACAAATTCACTTGGACAGACAAAGGACACTCAAATCGACGGCATAAGTAGTCGAATATGTTTTTCGAGAGCTCATGGACACACTAGGATAACCAAACAATTGTATAGTAGAGAAATGTTCATGAGAACACGCGGCGAAAGCAAAACTGAAATAACAGCAGTGCGTGTCGTTAGACTAAACGTATGAATTATACAAACCTTATCTTTTTGGGTGCAAACGCGTACACATGTACCCAAGGAAACGCGTGACAAATGTTGACTGAGAAAATCAAGCCAGAAAGGTTGGTACCGTCCATTCCTATCGTGACGTTTGCACTGACATGATGAATCATCAGATTATACGGTAAGAGACAGTCTATTATCGATATTCTCTGTCGAACAATGCACCTAACTCGACAGGTTTTTCATTGGTTTCGAGCGGATAGGCGTGATCAAGAATAAAGCCAGATTAAACAAAGATTTTGGTGAACTCATTCGTTTTAAAGCAACGTAGTAAGGGAGTGTCAGTTATCAAACCCTCAGATGTCCACTTTTCAGCTGAGAATGGAAGTCATGTGACCAAACCAGCAGGGGCTGTTTACAAGCAAGCCATCTGTTCTAGCGTTTCAAGTATTCTATCTGTTTCGCCAAATACCTGCTACACCAAGTGTTGTACAACACCGATAACGCTCTGACAACTTTAGACACATACTTTGGCTGAATATCAATAAAAATACCTAGTTACCTTCTGAATCATTATGTACCTAGGGATTGTCCAGGAAGGAAACTCACAAAATAAAATTACGGAACGGATTTTCTTCACTGTACACGTACTGGAATATGAAGAGTTTGAGTACTTTTATTGGTGGCTAATCTGGTGGCTGTCGATCTGTTTCCGAGCTTGGCATTTAGTTTGTACCCTCCCAACCGCGTACTGATAATACCTCCTGTATTGGTAACAAAACGTTTGCAAGCCCATTGCCGAGTTTGGCGAACAAATCAACAAACACCTAAGAAGCTATCATTTTTCCTATACATATCCACATGGGAGGTATGTCTTATTTGCGGTTTCTATCCAGATCGCCTGAATGAGTGTCTGGAGGTGTAGGCATCTCGGAATGGTTGTGGTAATCTAGTCCCTCCTCAGTCCACCTTTATCCTTTTCTTCGCAAAAAGGTTTCCAAATAAATCATGATTGTACAGCATTGAAGCATCGGTGTTGAGCACTGATATCACGGCATCGATGGTACTGGTGATGATGATGATGATCATGATAATGATGAATGGCCTTGTTTTACTGGTTAACAGTCGCGCAAAAGCTGATAATGTGGCCACCACTGCTTTTGTGCGGTAGTATTTTGGAAATATCACTTGGACGAAACAATTACCGAATTTTCTAAGGCTACAAAATAGTCTGGAACATCAAAATATACGTTGACTCTTGTTTGATTTACAGCGGTTAAAACTGACTTTTCTGGTCTAGCAATGAAAGTGACAAACCAAACGTGAATATTACACGTTGTCACACAATTGTTTCAGATTAAGACATGCGGGATTTTGCGGTGCTTTCATTGGAGTCAAACTAAGAAATCTCACTACAACCTCCTTAATACTATTTTTTGTTATATCCATCAGCCGAAGTGCTACGCCAAGGCCGCCTCATCTTCCATTCGAGCCGATATTCAGGAACACGAAACTGAAGTTCTTCGGCAGTGATTGCTGGCTTTCTGTTGTTTGAGACAGAGGCAATTTGTACCCAAACTTCTAATAGTTGAGCACATAAGGCTGTAGTTATTTTCTTCGGGCAGAATTACCCACCCATCATCACGGTGACTTATTATGCACTAAAATTGGTTACTCGTAAGGATGCCATATCCGAAATTACTCACAAGTAGAGACTTCTGGTCAGTCTTGCTAGGTTTTTTCTGTTGCAAGTTTAATAAATTGATAAGTTTTCAGTTGTTATAACGTGGAACTTATGTATGAGATGGCCCACACATCATACAAAGTTGAAATCACTATGAAGAAGGCATTTGGTACACATTTCCCGTTCATTGAAATCATAAGGACCATAAGGACTCATTATCCGGATAACGCACTAGTTGTTGTAGCCATTTCGTACTGTGACCAGGCTCCTTCATTGGTTTGCTACCTAGTCTTATTGGATGATATTGCTGTTGGTTTTTGTATTCTGGTTTGGTAGTTCTAGAGATCCACGTACTTAGGTTGATTGTAAGGGTAACTAGTGTTCATTCTGAATCTTCTAAGAAATTTTCTCGCTTGAGCACCTACTGAATGAGCAGCTATACTTCCCATAAAATTTCTCGAAAGCAGTACTCTCTATTAGAAAAGACGACTGCGAATCATCCACTCAACCTTTTACACTGATCAACAGAAGCAGATGATGTGTGGCGATCCTCACTATCCATTGTCAGGTTGAGCTGGAACTTTTCACTGTGCCCAGAATCACTCGAGTTACGGAACTAATTGTTTTGTGTGTTACCCAGTCATTCTCGGAAAAGAACGACCAGAAAAATAAATGTACAAAGTCGTTTCGTCGAACTAGAGGGTACTGAGTTATTGTGCTTTGCTCAGTCCAATTTTGTTGAATTAGTGAGCAGACTGCTGTAAACTTTCGATCAAGTACAGTGGAGTGGACAAGTTTCTGCTAGTATTGCAGGACAGTGTGCCAATGTTACCAAGTGTATTTCCATCACCATCTATATCAACAACAGACGGCAAAATCATTGTGAAGTTTCTATCGAGTGTCACATGCATTTTCATCTTATCGAGTTTCAAACGGTTGGTGATCTGGTTCGCAAGCTGGGTGATATGTAATCGTCGATCAGTTTGTTTAACCTGTGAATTTGACTTGAAGTGTGATTTTTTTGTTTAACCAGTTGTTGCTTTATTTTGGGGGAAGTACCGTTCCACCCACGTCTACAAGTTTAGTCTCGATGACGACGAAATTGCTCGTGCGATTAGGCGTTTAAGCCGACAACACTTGTCTTAAGCATACGGTTACAGTTACCATACTTTCCGCGATTAATGATGACTAATCAAACGAAACTCATAGGATGACAGCACACTTCGCAAGCATCATGATACATGACCTAATGGAAGGGAGTGCAGAGGGGCCACCGAAGCGAGTGATCAGCATATTTTCACAGAAAAATATTTAATCCGAAAATTTCGAACTGAATTTGCGACGAAGATATCGATGTCCACGCAGCATTGTACATGTTTTAATCAGCGTAATCATTCCGTTTATGAAAGTTTACGCTTATTACTCCCTCGTCTCAAACCGGAGAATGTGTAAACTAGGTTACTCTTATATGCAGTTCTTAGGTGACAATTTGAGAGTATTCCGCAGTTAGTAACTGCAAAAATGAATTGTTGGGGTCCACGGAGTGGTTCGGACATTAAAGTGACGTTGGCTGCAGCGTATTGAAAGCACAAAACAACCTATTGTTTAGCGTTAGAATAATTTTAATTATAGTGAAAATTTAGCGTTGGAGAAAGATTCTAAATTGTTCCGCATTTAAGGATGAACTGTAGCTTTTTTAAGATTGGAAAGCATAACCCATGCAAGTGTAATTTAAAAAAAATTACTCCGTATTTCAAAACTGAACCTGTGCAGTAATGTCTTTTGTAGAATGTCAAGCAATCCATTCAAATGTGGTCTTTCTCTTGCCTGATATATACTCCAATTATGAAAAGTGCTTTGAAGCATAGTCAAGTGAACAACTCGTGCTCCAGATACTGAAGCAGACGCTGTAAATAGCTGACGACACTGTCTGTTCCTACTGAGTACCAAGGAAAGTAACTGGTAAAACTCGCGTGGCCGCATGCCCTTTGAGAGTATGTGCACGGGATGGAGAAATACATTCACAATGCCCACATCTGGCCAAGCAAAAGTGCTACTGTGATTTAAGGCGAATATGTCAGATAGCCGGAGAATGACCAATTTCTCTCTTGACAGAATGCAAGTGTGGATTCGTCAGTAATTTCGATCTGGGGTGCTTGTCATGAGCTGATATATCCTGAACTGATACTCAGTGTGTCCGAATGGGTGTTCGAAGAATGGGGGAACGTTTCTGTCATGCCTGCTTTAAAACTTTTGCACCGATCATACTACTGTTAGTCACACAAAGTTTTATACTGATGAATTGCCAGCACTGGCTTACTCCAGCTGCGGGATAAAATCATGTATACAAGGTTACAGATATATAATGTGTTGTGCTCTTGTCAGGAAAAGGATGTTACAAGACAAAAAACTTGTCCTCATACCAGTTTTCATTCTGGTTTATTGTCGCGCTGCAGAGAGTGAACATTTCCTCCAGCACTTAACAGTTGTGCAGAACGTATTTATACAGTGGATAAAGATCCAAGTAAACAGAGGATGGACAAAATAGTGGTTATAAGTGAATTTTTCTGAGGACCAATAATCTTTCTATCACTTCACAGTTTTCCGGCACCGCCCAGGGTACTGACAATTAAGTACGCAAAAACACCTGTGAATAGCTGGGACAACTTTACCCTAATAGATACGCTCTGTGTCTTTTGACGAAGTGCCTGTAAATCAGGCGAGAAATAGAAGCGTCCAACTTAGTATGGATGCCACTGTCAATTCTACCTTGGAACTAAACCATTCAGTTTTCCTCTGAAATTATGTGATGTAAAACCGTGCGGTCCAAGGGCAGCAGCTCATTAAACCGGCTGCATTTACAGTTCTATGATGATTGTCTAGTAATACGGTTAATGAACTCAAGGCGGATTATCTGATAAGGGGGAGGAAATTATGCGATGCTCTAAGTAATGAGCTCATGTTTCTTTGCTTCCCCTTTATATCAGATAAACCCTGTGAGGCAAGGGGTCAGTTTACATGCCGGACTCAAAAAGACAGCCCGGAAAAACCACCAATTTGCATTCCTCGTTCAGCAGTGTGCAACGGTATCATTGACTGTCCCAATGGAGATGATGAGATGGAAGGACCTCGCACTGGTTGTACCACACCGTCCTGTGCAATTAACAATGGTGGTTGTAGCCAGGTAGGTTTGCCTGTTTTTTCACTTCGTAATGCTTAACATCGTTTCCACCTCTAGATGGGCGATATTTTGGTAAAAGTAAATTACGAGCAACTCAGCGAAGGAAGTTAACAGTCTTATTTTGTTCTTTACTGGCCACTTGAGCACAACGACTAAACTATCGCCTAACGTTCTACATTCTAATCAGCCTATCGCGATCTACTCGATATGCCATGTCAGTAACATATTTTGGACTTAAGTGTACGAGACTTCCAAGTGAAGGAATTCCCTCAACTCCAGATGAAAAGTTTCACCTGAGCTCTGCTAACGCAAAAGTTTGTCTAACTTCGTTTGGCGAAAGGTGTATCATCTTCAAGGCTTAGAAGATGTAGAATTTGGTATGAATCGTCAAAATTGCACTAGACAACCACATTAAATGTAAGTAAAACATGGGAGACGTTCCTCTAGCATAAATGCTTATTTTTCCTTGTCTTAAATGAGACCAAGTGAGCGTGTGCACCTGTACATTATTAAACCACACCACCTCGCACACCATATGCAGTTACGTTCTAACCAATACACAAGAAGAGTTTTTCAATCTATTTTCCTCCATATCCTAACTAGCTATTGAAAACCATGTCTTCGCAAGCATGTAAGGCATGGCGGTTAAATGTGATCGGTGACCGCAAGCCATCTCGGTGAACAAACAATACCAGCACAATTTACCTACTTATTTAGATCAAGTAGTTAAACAATACCGTCTTATTACGCACGATCAGCCACACGGTGACGGACAAGACGCTGCATGCATTCAGCTGGGTTACTAAGACTCTTCAACAGAACATTACAGATTAATGGCAGTGCTTTGCCTAATTAAGCTCGTTGAATAAACAAATGGTCGCCTTAAACAGCACAACACTGTTGACCTAACAGACATTTCAGTATTTTTTGAATTTATAAAAAGCGCATGCAAAACATCCAGCTTTTGAAAAAATCAGCCACTCTTATCAGCCCTCTAGAGGAGTTAGCGAAAAGCCTATCATAATCACATTAGTTTTTATGAGTGCTTCTAACCACAAACTAGTGTCAGTAACATGAAAACTCTCCTTAGCAGCAATCTGACCATTTGCTGACACTGAACGCGTTATTGATAGAAGTTTTCTTACATGGATGTGCCAGCGGTTTAACTCGTTGAATACCAACATACCTTGTACTCCTCTGTCGTAATTCCACGGAGAATTTACCACAGACATTGTCGTGCTTTTCACAGAAATGTTGCAGCCTGCCTCCTCTAGATGCAGTCCACACCATCTATGAATTTTATCAGAAGTGTCTGTTATTACTATATTAGGCCGATTGACCCAGCAGTTTAGCGACCTCGATTCGGGTGACAATCAGGCTACAGATTATTAACATGTGATCTCAACATTCGTACAAACCACCTGTATGTCGAGCTGGGTTGAACGGGCAAACTGCACATATCGAACGGTTGAATTACTAACAGGCATATGGATTGTGGCGGCTGGGCTGACGCGAAAATCTTCTAGTATAGGACTAGATTTGTGGATTACCGGCACAAAAAACACAACAAGGTAATTTCCACTGACGGAAAATTGGGTCCATTTGCTGAGCTCTGCCTTTCTTTCCTGTAAATAGAACGTGAGTGCAGAATGCGACGCACTTGCCTGGTTAAGGGAATCGGACTTGATTGTGGATTACCGGCACAAAAAACACAACAAGGTAATTTCCACTGACGGAAAATTGGGTCCATTTGCTGAGCTCTGCCTTTCTTTCCTGTAAATAGAACGTGAGTGCAGAATGCGACGCACTTGCCTGGTTAAGGGAATCTACCTGCTTGACCTTATGGTGCTTGAGCACACACTATCACGCCAAACCCGAGTAACCACGAATTTCATCCCAATAAATCATTTTCCGAAAGGGTATAGATTCCTTGTACGAGTGTAAGATAAAACAGCCGGCAAAAATGAATGTGAAAAAGGGAGTCTATCGTTTTTGTATTGTTCGTGTTACTGTATGGGGTGAAGTAATACTTATGATGTGCGAAAAATTGTTCGAGAAACATTTACTGTGAATCACAAGAGATGGGAATAGTTTGGCATCGAAAATCAGGAGAGGCGTGTTAGGAATACATACGAGAAGCTGGTCATGCATAATCCCAACGCACGCGCTGATCGACGAGAATTGTGAGGAATTGGTTTTTTGAGATGGAGTTTGGTGCGTGAATTATCATCGTACTCTCGAGAAATGTCATCATACTTGGTCCAATTTTACCTCGGTTCGGTCCAGTCAACCTTCGCGAGCATTGCAGGTACAATGACAGCATTAGAAACACGGATTTGAGTTACTATAACGATTTGGGATCGAAACGACGTGGACCTGCTACTACACATGGCCTGAAAGTATCGGAAAATGACCTAATTTCATCTACCGTCACTATCACTCGGAATTCCCGTAAGTAAGCGGTAGGTCAAACGATCGACAAATCTGAACCGATTTTTACTTTGTGTTGTTTAATTTGGCACATTATCTCGAAATGTTTGGCATTGAGAAAGAGATTTGGGCTCCCCTGCTCGGCGTGATTATGTGATTGCACATCACCAAACCGGTTTTCGGAGTCAGTTTAGTTGCTTTTCTACACGATAAATGAAACTTAATTGATTCGACTGGGGTTTACGTAGTTGCGTGTTACAGTTTGAACTGCTTGCTGAATGACCACATAAGATACTCAGAATTGGGATCGAAACGAATTCCGTTAGAGTTAACATACGATGCTTTAGAAACAGCTGACCCGATATTCCATTGAAGCAATTTCCTGAAAAGCTTTCTCGAATATGTTATACTTGAAAGAGTGCCTTCTAGTGTTACAGTACCTTCGTCATTCGTTTACTTCAGCGGAACATTCTAACACCAATTAACTTGGGACTCTTCGTCACACAACCTAGCTGCACTTATCATTGGCGTGTACATCTACTTACATGCGTGACACGATCGAGCGTAATGTTCGGATTTCGCGATAACATCTAACGACTGCATGGGGGTACATCCACATTGTTTGCTACTGGCAAAGTGCGTACCTCGCTGAAAAAGAGCTAAAACAAACTTGGCTGATAACCTGTCCGTGCAGCGTTTTTACATTGACATTCAGCCCCTAGTTTGGAGCCTCACAATGGACAAGCTTCAATTGAAATTTTAGTAAATAGCAGTATAATCTGGCAATAAAAGGTTGACTGAACCGCATAATGGTCCGTAATTTCAAAGTACACGATTCCCGACTTTGAAAATTTGCATCAGGACGCTGGAGAGTCTCTCCATTTAGTGCTCGTACTACTTACTCTTCGAGAAATTCACAGTCTGCAATCACCGCGTTTTGAGTCGATTGTACTAAATTGTTGTATGGATAGGTGTATTTGGGTTTACATTACCCTACCGATAGTGGAAACGCCAGGCAGGGCATGCATATTCACGTAAACTTCGGGTCGAATAGCAACATGCGCTAGTTGGGTGTTTTTTCTGGGCTAGCTTGGCACACAAAATTGCACTGCACAACGCCATACGCTCACAAGTAGCATTAGTGTTTCTTCAAATAGAGTACTCTGCCTACTGTAGAAATCACGGCAGCTCAGCAATCGGTCAGTTAAGCTGTGTACATAAAGCTGAAAATGCAGTGATTGGTAAACGTCTTGAAGTGGAATTACGTTGCTATTCTCAAAGCAAATTGTTCAACCATAGGCCCCTTAAAAATCCCGTGTTCCATCGACTCATCAATCTGAATCGGTTGTTGACTATGTGGACAGTAAAGTATCCATCTTCCTCCCTGTCACAAATAAAATTTCTGATTTCGTGGCAGTGAGTCTGTAGGGTGTTTACTCCTATAAATCCCCCCAAGGTCCGTTATATCTCATATATCTGCATGATGTGGTTGGCTTCTGGCATCACATGAAACGTAGATAGGCTTGGTGGAAGCTTTACGTATAAAAGTAGTTTTTGAGTTACAGGATTGCAAACCAACGCCGGTTAGCTAGATATTCGTTCCATTCTGAGTAGAGGAAAAGCGGTATATTAGTGTCATTAGCTTGTTTCCAGGACAGTTTTGGTCTCAATTAATCGCTTCAATTTTAGACAGTCTTGAATGAGAAACTCTAGAGAAACTTATTGTGGACAAGAGGCAAACATATAGACCTCATGTTGAGTCGCACTTATATATTCACCCTTTTATTAAACAAGGTAATCTGTAGGTTCGCATTTTTCCCATGTGAGACTGATGAATGAGGTTTACATCACACAACCAGCTGTCGCTTAGCACGCGTCTTCTTTAGGTCAACGATGCGACAGTAAAATTATTTACTGGTGAGAAGGAACTGAATGTTCACATTTTTTCTATATCAGCAAACAGATTGGTTGTAAAACATCCAACCAACGCATGCAAGAAAAACAGTGAAAAGCATATTTTTAGTTCATTAATGTTATTTCTTTCTTATGAAGCTGTTGAGTTTTAAGGTCTTATCGGGACAAAAAGGAAAGTCACCTGACACACCAGTGCCTGAATTTTGTGACAAGATTCTTGTTACTATCAGAAGATAAGCATCCTCTTCAATTTACTGCTGAGAAATCACCCAAGAAATATAGTTTACGCGCTCATTACACTTGAACAAATGCGTGCAAATCAAACTTTGATCTTTTTTAAAAGAACTTTAAAGACGTGATTGAGAAATAACCATACAGTCTCTGTAACTTTAATGCAATTTACTGAATACGCAACTCAATTTGATTTGTCATTCTGTTTGACCCTACCAGTTGTGCGAGGTGGTTGGAAGGCAGGTAAAATGCAGCTGCAACCCTGGCTATTTCGGTCTGCCCGAAAACCCTCAGATTTGTGTTGCTATTGGAGACGTTTCGGTTTTGTATTTGGAAGAAGGCCAACTGCATCAAAGAAACTTCAGAGAATCCCACTCAACTGTTTACCGGTTATGGGCGGACCCCGAAGGTAATGAAGACACGGGGCAGCTGGTTATGGTGAGTAACTTTTTCATCTTTTTATTTAGATGAGTAGAGAAAACGCAGATGTTCAGAGGAGTTTGTGGAGAGGATTACAGTAATTGTAGCCCTTCCCGCCTAACAACATATTTTATCAGGAACTTTAAAAATCCTTTTGTTCGAATGAGCATTATCCTGCATTTTCTAATTACGACATTTGTTTATCACCTACAGGTTGTTTTTACTTCTTGCTCACTACTTGCGCGGTCCTAAACTGAATCGTTCGCATTTCGCTGCCTACCATATTTGATCCCACACATATCAATGTCATTTTCTATGGATAACAGCCTTGTGGCCGTCGGAAATCATGTGTGCATTGAGTACCTTTTCCAGGGCGACAACTTTCACACTGACTGAAGTGATGATTTATATTGGTATCTTTCTCTACGAAAATGAATTTAGTGTTCATGCGATATAGAAGTTGGTTCTTGCTCACTTAGACGGATCGCACTCATTCTCCATTAATTCACTACCCAACCTGAACACTAGCCCAATGAAATGTCCCAATGTCCAGCATTATGTATATCACTGACGCGGACATTGGTCCGAAAGTTGTGCAGCTGAACTTTTGCTTAAGTCATTTTCATAAAACTATGAATTTGAATCTGATGGAATATCGAAATTTAAATTTACTGCTTATACCAACTTTCGGAATATTTTGGAGACGACGGTAAGTACATTGGTAGCATTACAGCGGTTGTGAACCATTTCTGAGACAAAATACTTCATAGATTATTTAACTTCTTCCGGTTTCGATCAGAAAGCGGATTAACTAGAAAATAAATTATATATCAGTTTGCCTACTCTATAGAGGAAAATGTTGGTAGCTCGGGCAGCGTAGATGGTGGTCGTTGACTTGTTCGCTGAGCTGGGCAATTTGATTGCAA